>NC_056461.1:28985310-29285310 GCF_018296145.1 Oncorhynchus tshawytscha | reverse complement strand
AATATAAATAATAACAGCACAATGTTACAAATTCATGCTCATATTTAGAAAGTCCTAGCAAGGCTATAAGCATTTCAGCCCAGCCTGCTCAGTTCATCGGATCCAATTGTTCAATAGCCAAGAAAACATGCAGTACTGACAATCCAGAGTTACCCAGTAAAACCAACCCTCCCTTCACCCACAGATTTTGTTTTTAAACAAGAGTCGTTGCTCTATCACCTCAGCTGTTTTACACCTAGGCCTGTATCATTAGGATCAAGAATATAAAGGTAGCGTAAATAGCTTATATTGAAATATATAATATACCTCTTGCTTAGAGAAGTGGTTCCATAAGCCAGTAACTGTGCTGGTTCTACCGTTAACTTTAATCAGTTTATCCAAGTGTTGACCAGCCTTCCACACACTAATAGAGACAACAAACCTGTTAACAATACCTAATCTATTTGCCGGTGTGTATCGGAACAATGAAATGTCCTTTACATTTTTAATATTGAGATTTAATGTTTAAATGTAAAAGGATAATGACACCAATTATCTTAGGATCGTATAGGCCTGCTCCAATAGAGAACCTAGGCAGGTTTCTAATTATATAATCCTTTATCCTTGCCCTACATTAGATCTATTCGTATTTATTAAGTTTTCTCTTAAAAGCTAATAGTTTCGATTCACATCCGCGAACAAGGGCTGCACTATATAATTAAGCAAGGGGGTGTGGTATATGGCCAATATACCATAACTAAGGGCTAGATACAGCCCTTAGCCATGGTATATTGGCCATATACCACAAACCCCAAGGTGCCTCATTGCTATTATAAACTGATTACCAAAGTAATTAGAGCAGTAAAATAAATGTTTTGTCATACCCATGATATATGGTCTGATAAACCACGGCTGTCAGCCAATCAGCCTTCAAATAAAATAAAATGTTTTTTTGTCACATGCGCGGAATACAGCCTTATCATGAAATCCTTACTTACAAGCCAAGCCCTTAACCAACAATGCAGTTTTAAGAAAAATAAGTGTTAAGTAAACAAAGATAAGTAAAAAAGAAAAATAACAAATAATTAAAGAGCAGCAGTAAAATAACAGTAGCGAGGCTATATACAGGGGATACTTAGGGCAGCTTGCGGCTGTGCTTCCCTTTGTAGTCTGTAATAGTGTAATCCATGGCTTCTGGTTGGGGTATGTATGTACAGTCACTGTGGGGATGACGTCATCGATGCACTAATTGATGAAGCCAGTGACTGATGTGGTGTGCTCCTCAATGCCATCGGAAAAATCCCGGAACATATTCCAGTCTGTGCCAGCAAAACAGTCCTGTAGTTTAGTATCTGCGTCATCTGATCACTTCTTTATTGACCAGGTCACTGGTGCTTCCTGCTTTAGTTTTTGATTGTAAGCAGAAATCCGGAGGATAGAATTATGGTCAGATTTGTCAAATAGAGGGTGAGGGAGAGCTTTGTATGTGTCTCTGTGTGTGGAGTAAAGGTGGTCTAGAGTTTTTTTCCCTCTGGTTGCACATTTACCATGCCGGTAGAAATGAGGTAAATAGACAGCCACGAAAAATATAGACGAAAACTCTCTTGGTAAATTGTGTGGTCTACAGCTTATCATGAGATACTGAACTCTACCTCAGGCGAGAATGTTCTATATTGCAGATGCAGCATAAACCCCGTCAGTTGTATGTTGTCGTCGTTCAGCCACGACTCTGTGAAACATAAGATATTACAGTTTTTAATGTCCCGTTGGTATGATATTCATTTTTGTTATCCAATGATAAAACAAACGTCCCTGATATCTCTGTCTCTTTCTCATGCGAATCACAGGCATTTGGGCCTTGTTGGGTGTCTGAAGTAAATCCTTTGCATCCGACTCATTGAAGAAAAAAAATCTTTGTTCAGTACGAGGTAAGTAATCGCTGTTCTGATATCTAGAAGCTCTTTTCGGTCATAAGAGATGGTGGCAGAAACATTACGTACAAAATAAGTTACAAATAACGCAAAAAAACACACAATTGGTTAGGAGACCGTAAAACGGCAGCCATCTCCTCCGCTGCTTTTATAAACTGGGTGGTTCGAGCCCTGAATGCTGATTGGCTGACACCACCCCAGGCCTTATTGCTTAATAAAGTCATAAAATACCCAACTTCTACAATAAGGCCATAACATATCAAACTAAAAAAACAACCTTGGTATTTCTAATCTTCAAAATAAATAAATAAATAATCAAAAAGGTCAGCCTTACCCATCTTCGATTTCCCCTAAATCTAAAACTGAATTTAAGTCCATATAGCACAAATTTCCATGTTGGCTAAATAAAAAAAGGATTATCATACCCATTTTGCATTACCAACCTTATTTTAAGAACACATAGTCCACGGTTCCATACTGCATGTGTAACAGTATAACTTTAGACCATCCCCTCGCCCATACCCGGGCGCGAACCAGGGACCCTCTGCACACATCAACAACAGTCACCCCTCGAAGCATCGTTACCCATCGCTCCACAAAAGCCGTGGCCCTTGCAGAGCAAGGGGAACTACTACTTCAAGGTCTCAGAGCAAGTGACGTCACCGGTTGAAACGCTATTTAGTGCGCACCACCGCTAACTAAGCTAGCCGTTTCACATCCGTTACACATGAATAAAAAAAAGAGAAAATGCAATAAAAAAAGAGTCCATCATGCTAAAAATGTTTTTGAAAAATACAAATGAATCCATAGCTGTACTGTGTAATGCGGTGCAAATGTGTATCGTGGACTAATTCAGCAGGAGGTTGCTATCACTCACAGCCACGCTGTTATATTCGACTCCATGAACATTGGGTTGTTTACATACAATTTATCGACCACTAGACGAACATTCTGCTTCTCTGTTCGGAGCCTTTTGAAAGTGGGGTACAGGGCACGTCGTCCCTCCACTATTTCATGGGGAAATGGTTGATTGATAGAGAACGAGGTGTTCTTCAGTTCCCTACCCTGTTGTAACAAGGCACATTTAATTTTGTAATGAGTTAGCATAGCTACGATCAGACAGGGCCACCGAAACGTGAGACCTTTAAAAAAAAAAGAAGATCCACCTGTTCGTCCATCATCTTGAGATTACGTTTCATGAACACCTTGACTTTTTCCTACGTTGAATGAGAGTTTTTGTTTTCATCCTCCTTTATTCCCATTATCCTTTATTCCCCGTTTGCCTTCGTTTTCTCTACCTATCAAAATAATTGACAGTCCCCTTCTTTGCGTGCAGACTGGGGTTAACATGTACATGTGCACTCACCGGATCTAAGAGACCCTTACCCATTCTCTACCCCCAAACCCCCACCCCGCACCCAAATTAACCCCTTCGTCGCCTCAACTCATCCTACTTCAGTAAGGAACCCCAAATACAACCATGTCTAGGGATTTCCATCTGCTGGATAGTATCACTCAGTACATGACATAGTAGAAGTACTCTCTATGCACACCAGATGGTACTCTCACTCTTTCTGGTAGTCTCAGAACTTTTCAGAATTGTTCAAGTGATGGAAAGAGGGAGTGAGAGGGGAGGGAGAGAGTGAGAGATGTACTGTAATCGGTTGGGACTATTAATGCTGCTCTCATTACTGTTGTTAATGTTTGATCCGAAGAGTTTGGAAATGACGATATGCCATCAATGTCTGTCTTTAATGTAAGGATAGATCAGTACGTTGTACTGATGTCTTCGTTTCAAGGCCGTGGCTGCGAATACCGAGTCTTCACCCCGCACCTCCGGAAACCTCTTTCTCAATGCTAGGATCCGGATCACGTTCTGCCCGCATGTGTTATTTTACACACACTAAGTAGCTGCTGCTCACATGCTGACTAGACCAGGCATGTACGTGCATCCTTGTGTGCTGTTGATTTTGTCCATCCACACCGGAAGCAATCAGGACACACAGGTTGAAATATCAAAACAAACTCTGAACCACCCATATTAACTTGGGGACAGGTCGAAATGCATGACATTCATTCCCAAAATAAGTTTGGAACGGCCATTCAACTCGGAATTCCCAAGTCGGGAACTCGGTCCTCTCCTTTTATTCCCATTTTTATAGCATTTTTCTTTTCTTTTTTTTCTCCTTTTTTTTATTGCAGAAAAACCAGTATACATACAGGAAGTATACAAACAGACAGAGATAACAGGGGGTACAAGAAATTACAGATTACACAAAGACCTTAAAATATGCACACATTGATTGTTTTAACAGCTTTATTAGAATAATGTAGAATGGTCTTAATGTACTGCTCAAATTCCTTATAGAAAACACGGAAGAGTGTTTTTTAAATTAGTGAATTTACATTTATGAATATGCCATTTTTCCATTAGCACAATGCTTGTCAGAGAGAGAGAGAGAGAGAGAGGTCATGAGCAATGCTCCTGCATTTTAGAGTTAGAGAAACTTGGATTTTTTGGGCAGGGACACATACAGGATGCTACCCTCTACAACATAACATTCACCCCAAACCTACAACCTCATTTTGGACAGACCAGATACAACTTCAGTTAGCAATGAGGTGTGATGTGAAATGTGCCGAAGCCTTTGAGCCCAACACTTGGCAGGAGTCTCACAGGCTACCTCTCCCAAATCCAGAGGCCTTGAAGCACCCTCCTGCTATTCAGTGCCATCCACTGGCATTTTCTAAAAGAAATCTGCCTCCAGAAATAAAGCTTCTCCCAAGTGGGTGTGACAGCCCCTACTCCTGCTGCCAGCTGCACTGCTGCTTGGATTCCACCTGGCGATCTGTTCACCGTCTGTCCTGGCTTGTCTGTCCTGTCTGGTACATGAACCCCACCACAATCCCCCCTCTCTACTGATCTTTCACTCGCCTCCAGCACACAGGCACTGTTGGGGTGAGTGACTCTGAACTTACAATGGATACCCCCAAGTTGTTGTTTTTTTCTTGTGCATTTTGCTATTTTACTATTTGCTATTTACTATTCACACTGGCCCATCTACTGTTGCTAGCCCCAATTCTGAGTCTGATATCTGCTTCACTGATTTCTGCTCTCATAAAAGCCTGGGTTTTCTTCACGTTAACACTAGAAGCGTATTACCTAAAATGGATCAATTGAAAGTGTGGGTTCACAGTTCCAATCCAGATGTGTTGGTCATTACTGAGACGTGGTTAAGAAAGAGTGTTTTGAATACTGATGTTAACCTTTCTGGTTATAACCTTTTCCGGCAAGACAGATCTTCCAAAGGTGAGGGAGAGGCAATCTTTACCAAGGATCGCCTTCAGTGCTCGGTTGTCTCCTCCAAGTCTTTCCTCCATCAGCACCGGCCTGTACCCTACCTGCCCTAAGCTCTCTCCTGGCCCCTTACACTAAGTCTGAATTTGTCCTGCTAGGCGACCTAAACTGGGACATGCTTAAACCACCTGACCAAGTCCTAAAGCAATGGGACTCGGGAAATATTTCTCAGATTATTACCAATCCCACAAGGTATGACTCCAAACACCCAGAAAAGGCTACTCTCTTCTATGTTATCCTCACAAATAATCCTGATAGGTACCAATCTGGTGTTTTCTGTAATGACCTTAGCGATCACTGTTTTACAGCCTGTGTTGGTAATGGCTGATCAGTGAAACATCCTGATTTGTCATAGATGCTTGCTAAAAAACTTTCCTGAGAAAGCCTTCCTTCATGACCTGGCCTCTGTAAATTGGTATATAATCAGCTTGATCCCCTTTGTCGAAGAAGTTTGATCCTTCTTGTTTGATATCTTCAGTGATATTGTCAACAAACACGGTCCCATAAAGAAAATGAGAATTAAAAACATGTTCTGCCCCTGTTTTTGACCGTGATCTGGCAGAGTTACTCCACCTCAATAATTTAATTTGGCAAAAGGCTCAGCACATGCATACTCAGGCTGACTGGCTCTCATTCAAGTAAATGAGAAATAATTGCACTCAGGCTCTCTGGAAGGCCAAAGTTAGTTACTTTAAGGAGCAGTTCTCTCTCTGTGGGTCTAACCCCAAGAAGTTCTGGAAAACGGTTAAAGACCCTCCTCCTCACAGCTGCCCATGTCCCTTAAAGTTGATGAAGTGGTTGTTACTGATGAGAAGCACATGACTGTGCTTTTTAATCACCACTTAATTAAGTCAGGATTCCTATTTGACTCAGCCCTGCCTCCTTCTCTCATTTAGGAGCTAAAATTACATTTCATCTTTTCACAAATAGTTTCATATTTAAACTTTTAAATTGCACAACAATTCCATGTGAATCTGATAACTTGAATTGTGTAGACTTTCCAAGATAGAGTTGATGTCGTCCTATCATCTGTAATAATGTCTCAGACGCCAACTGATCTGACATCATATTCATTAAGTACCAACGCATATTTTCAACTGGTTGGATTACCGAAATATGGTTCAGTTTCCTACCTTTTGATGTTACCAGACTCTCCATGTTAACAAAGGGATTTTCAATAGTCACATCGGGAGAGTAGAGAGAGGAAAAAGGGGAAAGGTATTTATGGGGTCATT
The DNA here is from genome assembly GCF_018296145.1 of Oncorhynchus tshawytscha. NCBI lineage: Eukaryota > Metazoa > Chordata > Actinopteri > Salmoniformes > Salmonidae > Oncorhynchus > Oncorhynchus tshawytscha. The sequence continues at coordinate 29,278,807 of NC_056461.1, read as the reverse complement.
AACCTCCTCCATCAGGCCAACGTCATGACACCCGCTACAAAGTTTCTCCCTGCAGGCGGTCACTGAGTCTGAGGTGCTAAGGAGGATCTCCTTAAACTTGACCCCCTTCTTTAAGGTTGCTGCCCCTATAATCGACAAGCCTATCTCTGACCTTTTTAACCTGTCTCTCCTCTCTGGGGAGGTTCCCATTGCTTGGAAGGCTGCCACGATAAGTACTTTATTTAAAGGGGCAGATCAAGCTGATCCTAACTGTTATAGGCCTATTTCCATTTTGCCCTGTTTATCAAAAGTGTTGGAAAAACTTATTGTTTAAGGTCAAATGACCAAAGAGCTATTGCAATTTGACAGTAGTGGAGAGGGTAGTAAGTTTTATGCTCCTCGGCGTACACATCACGGACAAACTGAATTTGTCCACCCACACAGACTGTGTTGTGAAGAAGGCCTCAGGAGGCTGAAGAAATTCGGCTTGTCACCAAAAGCCCTCACAAACTTCTACAGATGCACAATCGAGAGCGTCCTGTCGGGCTGTATCACCGCCTGGTACGGCAACTGCTCTGCCCACAAACGTAAGACTCTCCAGAGGGTAGTGAGGTCTGCACAACGCATCACAGGGGGCAAACTACCTGCCCTCCAGGACACCTACACCACCCGATGTCACAGGAAGGCAATAAAGATCATCAAGACAAATCAAATCAAATGCATTTATATAGCCCTTCATACATCAGCTGATATCTCAAAGTGCTGTACAGAAACCCAGCCTAAAACCCCAAACAGCAAGCAATGCAGATGTAGAAGCACGGTGGCTAGGAAAAACTCCCTAGAAAGGCCAAAACCTAGGAAGAAACCTAGAGAGGAACCAGGCTATGTGGGGTGGCCAGTCCTCTTCTGGCTGTGCCGGGTGGAGATTATAACAGAACATGGCCAAGATGTTCAAATGTTCATAAATGACTAGCAGGGTCAAATAATAATAATCACAGGCAGAAAAGTTGAAACTGGAGCAGCAGCACGGCCAGGTGGACTGGGGACAGCAAGGAGTCATCATGTCAGGTAGTCCTGAGGCATGATCCTAGGGCTCAGGTCCTCCGAGAGAGAGAAAGAAAGGGAGAAAGAGAGAATTAGAGAAAGCATACTTAAATTCACACAGGACACCGGATAGGACAGGAGAAGTACTCCAGATATAACAAACTGACCCTAGCCCCCCGACACATAAACTACTGCAGCATAAATACTGGAGGCTGAGACAGGAGGGTCAGGAGACACTGTGGCCCCATCCGATGACACCCCCAGACAGGGCCAAACAGGAAGGATATAATCCCACCCACTTTGCCAAAGCACAGTCCCACACCACTAGAGGGATATCTTCAACGACCAACTTACCATCCTGAGACAAGGCCAAGTATAGCCCACAAAGATCTCCGCCACGGCACAACCCAAAGGAGGGCGCCAACCCAGACAGGAAGATCACATCAATGACTCAACCCACTCAAGTGGGTTGAGTCACCCCTCCTAGGGACGGTATGAAAGAGCCCTAGTAAGCCAGTGACTCAGCCCCTGTAATAGGGATAGAGGCAGAGAATCCCAGTGGAAAGAGGGGAACCGGCCAGGCAGAGACAGCAAGGGCGGTTCGTTGCTCCAGAGCCTTTCCGTTCACCTTCACACTCCTGGGCCAGACTACACTCAATCATATGACCCACTGAAGAGATGAGTCTTCAGTAAAAACTTAAAGTTTGAGACCGAGTTTGCGTCTCTCACATGGGTAGGCAGACCATTCCATAAAAATGGAGCTCTATAGGAGAAAGCCCTGCCTCCCGCTGTTTGCTTAGAAATTCTAGGGACAGTTAGGAGGCCTGCGTCTTGTGACCGTAGCGTACGTGTAGGTATGTACAGCAGGACCAAATCAGAGAGATAGGTAGGAGCAAGCCCATGTAATGCTTTGTAGGTTAGCAGTAAAACCATGAAATCAGCCCTTGCCTTGGTAGGAAGCCAGTGTAGTGAGGCTAGCACTGGAGTAATATGATCAAATTTTTTGGTTCTAGTCAGGATTCTAGCAGCCGCATTTAGCACTAACTGAAGTTTATTTAGTGCTTTATCCGGGTAGCCAGAAAGTAGAGCATTGCAGTAGTCTAACCTAGAAGTGACAAAAGCATGGATTAATTTTTCTGCATCATTTTTGGACAGAAAGTTTCTGATTTTTGCAATGTTACGTAGATGGGAAAAAAGCTGTCATTGAAACAGTCTTGATATGTTCTTCAAAAGAGAGATCAGGGTCCAGAGTAACGCAGAGGTCCTTCACAGTTTTATTTGAGATGACTGTACAACCATTAAGATTAATTGTCAGATTCAACAGAAAATCCCTTTGTTTCTTGGGACCTAGAACAAGCATCTCTGTTTTGTCCGAGTTTAAAAGTAGAACGTTTGCAGCCATCCACTTCCTTATGTCTGAAACACATGCTTCTAGCGAGGTCAATTTTGGGGCTTCACCATGTTTCATTGAAATGTACAGCTGTGTGTCATCCGCATAGCAGTGAAAGTTAACATTATGTTTTCGAATGACATCCCCAAGAGGTAAAATATATAGTGAAAACAATAGTGGCCCAAAAAGGAACCTTGAGGAACACCGAAATTTACAGCTGATTTGTCAGAGGACAAACCATTCACAGAGACAAACTGATATCTTTCCGACAGATAAGATCTGTCCGTGTAGACCAATTTGGGTTTCCAATCTCTCCAAAAGAATGTGGTGATCAATGGTATCAAAAGCAGCACTAAGGTCTAGGAGCACGAGGACAGATGCAGAGCCTCGGTCTGGTGCCATTTACCACCAAGGTAATTTACCACCTTCACAAGTGCAGCCTCAGTGCTATGATGGGGTCTGAAACCAGACTGAAGCATTTCGTATACATTGTTTGTCTTCAGGAAGGCAGTGAGTTGCTGCGCAACAGCCTTTTCTAAAATCTTAGGCCGATAGTTTTTTATATTTTCTGGGTCAAGGTTTGGCTTTTTCAAGAGAGGCTTTATTACTGCCACTTTACAACCACCCGAGCCACTGCCTGTTCACCCCGCTATCATCCAGAAGGCGAGGTCAGTACAGATGCATCAAAGCAGGGACCAAGAGACTGAAAAACAGCTTCTATCTCAAGGCCATCAGACTGTTAAACAGCCACCACTAACATTGAGCGGCTGCTGCCAACATACTGACTCAACTCCAGCCACTTTAATAATGGAAATGGATGGAAATTGATGTAAAGAATGTATCACTAGCCACTTAATATAATGTTTACATACCCTACATTACTCATCTCATATGTATATGTATATACTGTACTCTATATCATCTACTGCATCTTGCCATCTTTATGTAATACATGTATCACTAGCCACTTTAAACTATGCCACTTTATGTTTATATACCCTACAGTACTCATCTCATATGTATATACTGTACTCTATACCATCTACTGCATCTTGCCTATGCCATTCTGTACCATCACTCATTCATATATATTTATGTACATATTATTTATCCTTTTACACTTGTGTGTATAAGGTAGTAGTTGTGGAATTGTTAGGTTAGATTACTCGTTGGTTATTACTCCATTGTCGGAACTAGAAGCACAAGCATTTCACTACACTCGCATTAACAGCTGCTAACCATGTGTATGTGACAAATAAATTTAATTTGATTTGATGTTTGGCTAGACTGTAAACTCTCCTTCCAGACTCACATTAAGCATCTCCAATCCAAAATTAAATCTAGAATCGGCTTCCTATTTCGCAACAAAGCATCCTTCACTCATGCTGCCAAACATACCCTCGTAAAACTTACCATCCTACCGATCCTCGACTTCAGCAATGTCATCTACAAAATAGCCTCCAACACTCTCCTCAACAAATTGGATGCAGTCTATCACAGTGCCATCCATTTTGTCATCAAAGCCCCATATAATACCCACCACAGTGACCTGTATGCTCTCATTGGCTGGCACTCGCTTCATACTCGTCGCCAAACCCACTGGCTCCAGGTCATCTATAAGTCTTTGCTAGGTAAAGCCCCGCCTTATCTCAGCTCACTAGTCACCATAGCAGCACCTACCCGTAGCACGCGCTCCAGCAGGTATATCTCACTGGTCACCCCCAAAGCCAATTCCTCCTTTGGCCGCCTTTCCTTCCAGTTCTCTGCTGCCAATGACTGGAACGAACTGCAAAAATCACTGAAACTGGAGACTCATGTATCCCTCACTAGCTTTAAGCACCAGCTGTCAGAGCAGCTCACAGATCACTGCACCTGCACGTAGCCCATCTGTAAATAGCCCATCTGGCACACCCTGGCCAAAGAGAGGCTTTTTATTCTCTATTTTGGTTAGGCCAGGGTGTGACTAGGGTGGGGGTTCTATGTTATTTTTTCTATGTTTTTGTATTTCTTTGTTTTTGGCCGGGTATGGTTCTCAATCAGGGACAGCTGTCTGTCGTTGTCTCTGATTGATAACCATACTTAGGTAGCTCTTCCCCACATGGGTTTTGTGGGTAGTTGTTTTCTGTTTGTGTTTCTGCACCTGACAGGACTGTTTCGTTTTCGTTCATTCTCTTGTTATTTTGTTTTGTGTTCAGTTTAAATAAAAATAACATGAACACTTACCACGCTGCGCTTTGGTCCACACCTTCTGCATACGACGACCGTTACACCATCCCAATACTGTATTTATTTATTTATCTTGCTCCTTTGCACCCCAGTATCTCTATTTGCACATTCATCTTCTGCACATCTATCACTCCAGTGTTAAATTGGTATATTGTAATTACTTCACCACTATGGCCTATTTATTGCCTTATCTTACCTCATTTGCACACACTGTATATAGATTTTTTCTACTGCATTATTGACTGAATGTTTGTTTATTCCATGTGTGACTCTGTGTTGTTGTATGTGTCGAACTGCTTTGCAATAAAAATGGATTTTGTGTATAACATGATAGCATGTAGCCTAACACCCCTCCTGAAAAAAGTACACGAAATCGCATTTGAGGCATGGAATTTATAGTTCCGAACATGTCGGCCATATCTTTAGTGTTGTGCCGAAAAGCTCCCCCCTGCCAGAATCCCCCCCACACTTTGCGTGAAGGAACACACACTCAATTATTCATTGCTGCGATTTGCTTGCTAGTTGAGATTTCTGATCATGTTAGGCTGCGTTTCATTTGATTTTTTATGACGTTTTGATTGTGGGGAGGCACTAGTAATGTCTGCAGTATTCGGTTTGGCTATTTGTTTCAAGTGTATAATTAAATCTCTTTCCAGGTATGGGAACCCCCTTCTAATTTCCTTAATATTGTGGCTAGTGTCAAATACTGTCTGTGGCACACATCAGACTCAAATACTTTCTATAGAACAAACTTCACAACAGGATAGGCAATCGAAGTGAATACTTTATGTATGTGTGTTATATTAAACATAGAGGAGGGAGTAAAATTTAGGCAAGCAATAAACATTTAAGAACAGCTACTGGTCGAATAAGACATCGGAGAGATGAGGAATTTTGGCAAATAGATTTATTTATAGACACTTTAAACAAATAGCATACATTACTAGTGCCTCCCCGCGATCAAACCGTCTTAAAAAATAAAATGAAACGCAGCCTAACGTGATCAGAAATCTCAAATAGCAAGCAAGTCGCAGCAATGAAGAATTGAGTGCGTGCGCGTTCACGCGAATGGGGGGGATTCAGGGGGGAGCTTTTCGGCACAACCCCGGGACGAAAGTAACTTTTAATTATTTCCTAATTACTCAGAGATTGATAGATCTTTCCCCGTTGAGCTATCCAGTTCCCTAAAGGCTCTGTAGACAGGTGCAAAAATTATAGCACCATTTTTGCTACACATGTCCCAATGGTCATGTACATTGGGACATCTAGGACCTTAATTTCTGTCTGTGATCAAGTTCACTCTCCCTGAGAGCATTACCTAACATTCGTTATTTTTGTTAATTAAGACATTGTGAAGCAGGTGAAAATATAATGCAACATCGTTTCCATTCGTCATTTTTTTTTAGCAAAACGTTCGAAAGTTAAACACTACTTGAAAAGTATAGGCCAATAGGTTTATATGCCCCGATAATGTTTTACAACCTTACCCGGCCTACTCATATACGGCGTGGTTATATGATCAGTAGGTCCACTGTACACACGATTTCCTCGTCAACCGAGGCTGAAACGAAAGTGAAACAGTGGATGCAGTGAAAGAATAGGACGACGCGTTTCATACCCAAACAGTATTCGCATGAGGGGTGAAACGATGGATGAATATCCTTATCCCATCACTGTAGACGTCAGTTGGACAAACTCTGTCTCTAAAGGGATACAGAACAAGCTTCAGATTTATTTTCAAAGTAAAAAGAAGTCGAGTGGAGGGGACTGCTTGGTGCACTACGAGGATCAACGCTCCACTAGCGCAACTGTTTATTTCAAATCTGAGGATGGTAAAGTAGATCACCACGGATGACGATTTGTATCGTATAGTTGTCATTTTATAGCCTACTGTAGGATATCATAACAGTGAAATAGTGTTAACCATACAAATGTAAATATGTACAAGTGACTTCCAGTAAAGTGACGTGTGCATGATGTCGCATTTGTCTCCACAGTCAGGGAAAGGGTTCTATCGAGAGATAACCACGAAATTACTGTAGACAATGAAACTGTGAAGTTGCGCTTGTCATCCTCGGGGGGAAATCTGAAAGAGGCTTGCACTCTGTCGGTGAGTAGTCTATATGAATAGCTGCAACTGTTGGATTGTTGACTTTCTGTGAAATCAAATGTACGAATGTCTGCTATCAACGGTGTTGAGGCCTTCCCATTCCAGCTACAGTTGTCCGGATTCAACCTAGCTTGTTCTGTCATGCGCCACTTTTACTGCAGCCAATCAGAGATAAATGCGCGTATTCGTTGCCGTGCCCAGATTTGTCATGTATTTGTCTCATACAGAATGTCTAAAGATAAATAAGGATTATTGTAACAGACTGCTATCTTCAGTTGTAAGCAGTGTTTGTGGGGAAGTACGTTTCCGCAGGAATGTCAACTAACATCATAATTAGGCCTACATGGATGGAAACTGAGGTGGCTTGTCTTTGTTGATAAACAATTCTGTTCACCTTTTCCACACTCACATCATTGGGTGAGGTAGTGAAACTGTAAAGCATTTTTAGAACTTTCATTTCTTCCTCATATTGTAACCTACAATATGGGTCCCCACACACCTAGCTTAGGCTGTATCACAGGCTGTATTTTCATTTAATTCAAAATGTATTTAGTGGTGTTATAGTGCTATTTTTTTTAGGTGCAGGAGCAAAACATTTTTAAATGATGTCATAATTTCTCAATCAACGTTTCTACCGAAAGATGTTGTCCATTGAATATCATTATAGAATTTGGATAAAATGCATCCGCCTCTAAAATAATACCGACAAGAAGAATAGCTAACATAATACATTCACTGCACCTATTGCACCACCTACATTTCAGGCTTCAAACATAAAGATATAAAACTGTATTTTTTTGTGAAGAATCAACAACAAGTGGGACACAATCATGAAGTGGAACGACATTTATTGGATATTTCAAACTTTTTTACCAAATCAAAAACTGAAAAATTGGGCGTGCAAAATTATTCAGCCCCCTTAAGTTAATACTTTGTAGCGCCACCTTTTGCTGCGATTACAGCTGTAAGTCGCTTGGGGTATGTCTCTATCAGTTTTGCACATCGAGAGACTGAAATGTTTTCCCATTCCTCCTTGCAAAACAGCTCGAGCTCAGTGAGGTTGGATGGAGAGCATTTGTGAGCAGCAGTTTTCAGTTCTTTCCACAGATTCTCGATTGGATTCAGGTCTGGACTTTGACTTGGCCATTCTAACACCTGGATATGTTTATTTTTGAACCATTCCATTGTAGATTTTGCTTTATGTTTTGGATCATTGTCTTGTTGGAAGACAAATCCCCGTCCCAGTCTCAGGTCTTTTGCAGACTCCATCAGGTTTTCTTCCAGAATGGTCCTGTATTTGGCTCCATCCATCTTCCCATCAATTTTAACCATCTTCCCTGTCCCTGCTGAAGAAAAGCAGGCCCAAACCATGATGCTGCCACCACTATGTTTGACAGTGGGGATGGTGTGTTCAGGGTGATGAGCTGTGTTGCTTTTACGCCAAACATAACGTTTTGCATTGTTGCCAAAAAGTTCAATTTTGGTTTCATCTGACCAGAGCACCTTCTTCCACATGTTTGGTGTGTCTCCCAGGTGGCTTGTGGCACACTTTAAACAACACTTTTTATGGATATCTTTAAGAAATGGCTTTCTTCTTGCCACTCTTCCATAAAGGCCAGATTTGTGCAATATACGACTTGTTGTCCTATGGACAGAGTCTCCCACCTCAGCTGTAGATCTCTGCAGTTGATCCAGAGTGATCATGGGCCTCTTGGCTGCATCTCTGATCAGTCTTCTCCTTGTATGAGCTGAAAGTTTAGAGGGACGGCCAGGTCTTGGTAGATTTGCTGTGGTCTGATACTCCTTCCATTTCAATATTATCGCTTGCACAGTGCTCCTTGGGATGTTTAAAGCTTGGGAAATCTTTTTGTATCCAAATCCGGCTTTAAACCTCTTCACAACAGTATCTCGGACCTGCCTGGTGTGTTCCTTGTTCTTCATGATGCTCTCTGCGCTTTTAACAGACCTCTGAGACTATCACAGTGCAGGTGCATTTATACGGAGACTTGATTACACACAGGTGGATTGTATTTATCATCATTAGTCATTTAGGTCAATATTGGCCTAACAACACTGCCTTGTTCAGGGGCAGAACAACAGATTTTTATATTGTCAGCTCAGGGATTCGATCTTGCAACCTTTCAGTTACTAGTCCAATGCTCTAACCACTAGGCTACCTGCCGTATCACAACCAGCCGTGATTGGGAGTCCCGTAGGGTGGTGCACAATTGGCACAGCGTCGTCCTGCTTTGGCCGGTGTAGGCCGTCATTGTAAATAAGAATTTGTTCTTAACTGACTTGTCTGGCTAAATAAGGTTAAATTAAATTGCTGGTTAAATTAAGGTTAAATTGCTGGATTTAAGACAAGGTCGTTTTTATTTATCTAAGATTCTCAGTGTGTTGGTGTCAAAGTAGCCTGTCCTTTAGATCATTCGTGCAGTATTAGGTATGAAAAATATTCTGCCAGTCTCCAGTCATGTAAAATGACATAGAATTGCATGAAATGCATTTATAAAATGGCAAATTTTTCCTAGAACCTAGGCTTCCTAAAATGTTCCCCATGTGTGCCACTTCTGTAAGTACCTCTACTCTACTGTGCTATTCCACTATGCAAATGTGATGATATGAATGCAATGCTTTATTATAAAGGGGATTGTTTTTTTCTCATGCGTTTCGATACCTCAAAGCTCCCCAGGTCACCACCCTCTCTTGCTCAATTTTTGTTCCGGCACCCCCTGATCTACAAATTAAGCACTGCAAAATTTTCAAAAAATATGTTTTTGCTTTGTCATTATGGGGTATTGGGTGTAGATTGATGAGGGGAAAAAATATTTAATCCATTTTAGAATATAGCTGTAACGTAACAAAATGTGGAAAAGTCAAGAGGTCTGAATACTTTCCGAATGCTCTGTATGCAAGATTTTACTTCTGGTTAAACAGAGATTAACTGTAGGCTAAATTTGTGCTGTCTTGGCTCGACAGGCTAGCCAGGGCTTCCAACTGATGGATAATACATTATTTTTATGGCTACTATTAAACAGCATACTTGTAAAGTTGCCCATTGGTTAACTATTTGACGTATACATTTTGTTTGTTTTGCATGTTTTCCAGCTTGGTGCTACAAGCAATGAATTGTCAGGTAACATGTTTTCCTTGCTTCTGTGGTTGTTGATGCATTTCCTTGACCTAATATTATTATATTGAATTTTTTGCCTAATACGTTTCATAATGATCCCTATTGGCACATCATTAGACAGTGTTGCAAAATGCAGCCTTATCAGGCCATATCTACTTGTAAATTTGTCATAGGCAGAAATGTGCCAATGAAGTCAGAGAAATGTGAAAATATGAATGAGGTTATTGGATATGAATATCTAGTGTGTTTAATCCCAGATGTGTCAAGTGAAGCACAGGAAGCTCCCAACTCTGAGAGTGGGCCTGGAGAGGGAGGTGGAGCTGAGGTGTCTCCTCAGAGCTCTGCTGTGGTGCTGGAGAGAGTTCCTGAGAGCATGCCGAGAGAGATGCTGACATTGCTGGTGGAGACCATCTCTGGCCTGGAGGAAGACAACTTCTCACTGGAGGTCATCAGTGAGACCAACAGAGCTGTTGTGACCTTCAATAATCCCAAAGGTTGGTCACTATTTCAAATTTTCGATTTTTTTCAACAAAGAAAACGAACAATGAATTTCACTTTTGAAGTATTATAAAAACAAATCTCTCCTTCACACGAAGGGATCATAAATTCAATAACTGTTGTGCATGATATTAAGGATATGATTGCTGTCTGTCTTTAGATGTGGAGCGGTTCCTTACTGAGAGCAAGAGCAACAAGAGTTTCCAGAAGCAGGGTTTGATTGGCCGGTTGCTAGAGAGGTGCCAGAGTGTGAGAGTGGAGAACCTGACCTCCAACATACCTGAAGAGATGCTGGTGCTCTACTTTGAGAAGTGGGCTGGCCCAGCAAAGGACATCATTATGTTCCATGAGGAACAGGCATGCATTGTCACCTTCCATGCACCAGAAGGTAAAACCTGCTGTTTGAATGAGCTGTTTAATTATATAAATGTTAATCAATTTGTTTATTTGGTAATCTATTACTCTCTATTATAAGAGGAATTGAATGTAGCCTTGCTATTCTGTTGGTGCAGCAGTCTCTTGGCCTTAAACAGAAATATTCTGTTTCGCCCTCATTTCATGCTATGAAAGACAGTCCGTTATCTATGTCGTTTCAGTTGTGGAAACCACTCTAAATAAACATCATGTAATTGGCAAAGTCCCAGTCAACGTGTATCCATACTATGAGTCATTGAGCACTGCCTTGTATGGAAAGGAGAGGCCAATGTGGAAGATGCCTGACCCCTTCAAAGAGTGTGTGCATTCTGCTGTATGGAAATTCCTCTCCATGAAGAGACAGTTGTCCCCCATCACTAACCAGATGAAGGCTCATTTCTGTCATGTAAACATGGATACTCCTGAGGTTAAACTCAGTCCTTTGCCAACCCTGCTAAGGCAGAAAGGACTAACAAGCGAATATGTAGACGGATGGAAACAGAATGCCTTGATTGTCTTCCGTGACATCATGGCCCAATATGCTGTGTTTGAGTGTTTTGCAAGTGCCCCAGCGTGGAAGGCAGTGGAGAAAGAAGTCCGCTCGGTGGTGAAAGAGGATGCTGTCCTAGCTATGGATGCCTCCAAAGGGTCTCTGACAGTTGCAGGTCTGGCCGAAGACACGAAGCGACTCCAGGGGCTGGTGGAAGACCTCATGCAGAGGGCCATGAGTCGGATAGAGAGGCAGAGGGATGGCATCTCGGAGGAGATGGACATGTCCCCTGCCATGTTCTATATCCTGCAGCAGGAAGGACTTCTGAAGCGCGCAGCAGACGAAGCCCCAGAGATGGGTTTTTCTTACAGAGACGACACCAAGAAGTTGGTTCTCTCAGGTCTTGTTGCAGAGGTGTACAAGATGAAGTACTGGATTCTGGAGAGGGAGCTCCAGATGAATAAGAAGCAGCTGAAGCTGGAACCCCAACTCCTGGACTTCTTGCGGTCAGTGGACAGTATGGAGATGTCCCAGGACCTGTTCACGTCCCGGGGCATCAACGCTGTGTACAGAGTGGAGGGTGGAAAGGTACTTCTGACTGGTAGCTCAGACAGAGCATTGGCTGATGCAGAGCAGAGGGTGAAGACTGCCCTGTCCCTGCAGAGCCTTATGGTGGAGGATCAGGAGGTGCTGAGGAAGCCTGAGTGGAAAGATCTGAACAACAAGCTGGTGGATGCCTACAACTCCCTAAAGAAAAGAACGGTGCTGATAAAGCTCCACCCAGAGAGCAGAGACAGAATCATTGTGTCTGGCTTCCTGGACCCGGTCAGAGAGGTCAGCAACAGTCTGCGGGACTTTGTTGAAAACTACTCACGAGTCGAAGAGGCTGTCCGTGTCAAGTCCTGTGCCGTGGTTAAATTCATCCAGGAGAACAAATCCCAGGACTGGGAACATTTTGCCAAGCGTGATGAGGTGAATGTCCACTTTGACCCCAGAAGGCCCAGAATTGTCCTTTCTGGTGCCCGTCTCTATGTCAAGAAGGTCAAAGAGACCTTTCAGAAGATGGTAGCACCTTTCTGCACTGATGAGCTCACCATCATGAAGCCTGGAGCAAGGAAGTACTTCCAAGAGAAGGGAAGAATGTTTGTTTCCATGGCGATGAAGGAGCATGGCTGTGTGGTGCTGCTGCAGGAAGACTACATGCTGGAGGAAGAAGAGGGCGATGATGAAGATGGGGAGGAAGGGTTTGGCCCATCATCTTGCTGTGAGGTGAGGACACACAATGGAATCCTGGTCTCTGTCAGTAAGGCAGACATCTGCAAGTTCAAAGTGGACGCAGTAGTCAATGCAGCCAATGAAGACCTGCAGCATATTGGAGGCTTGGCTTTAGCACTACTCAAGGCTGCTGGTCCACGGCTGCAGGAGCTCAGTGATCAACATGTCCGTAATAACCGCCGACTGCAGCCAGGTGACGCCATTGTGACAGATGCAGGCAATCTGCCCTGTAAGTATGTGGTCCATGCGGTTGGTCCACGGTTCACAGACTTTGACCAGGGAACAGCCATACAGCGTCTGAAACAAGCTGTGAATGAGAGCCTGAGGGAGGCTGCGAAGGTTAACTGCTCAACTGTTGCCGTCCCGGCCGTCAGCTCTGGGATATTCGGCTTTCCTCTGAAACTGTGCACTGAGACCATTGCTGTGGCAGTGCGTGACTACTGTGAGAACCTGAGTGGTCAGACCTCCCTGACTGAGATTCACCTGGTGGACAACAGTGACAACACTGTGAGAGCCCTGGCCAGTGCTGTCCAGAAAACGTTCAATGACCTGCACCCAAAAATGACCATGCCTCCGCAGGGTGCACATAGGGGAAGAGGACAACGGGGAAGAGGACAACATAGTTACAGACATCAAGGATCTGAATATCAGGGAAAGTCAACATGGGGACATAGGCAATGGGAACATGGAGATGGAGGTAGAGTGGGAGGAGGAAGTGGAGGTAGAGGAGGGAGTGGAGGTAGAGGAGGGAGTGGAGGTAGAGGAGGAGGAGGTAGAGGTAGAGGAGGACATGGAGATAGGGGAGGAGGATTTAGAGAAAGCAGGACTTATCATGAAAACCGAGAGGAGCAGAGGAGAGAGTATGGCCAAGAGAGGGAGTTTGAGGGGGCAGGCAGTGGGGAAATCCTACAGACCAATCGCACACAAGAGGGTCTGAAGATCATTCTGAGGAAGGGAAATATCCAGGAGGAATATGTGAGTACACATACCGTAGTTATCAGAGCACCACGTAAACCATTGTAATACAGGTATTATAAGTAGTACATCAGATAACCCAGAGTATAAGGTGTATGATTGGTTTACTTTTCATTCTACTCTTCTTTATCTGGAATGACAGCTGTCTTGTAGAAGTCATAATTTATGATTGAATAGAAATACATAGCTGTTCCCTTCTTTCTTTCTTCATGAATGTTTGGTCATTTGTTTTGAAACCTCTAGTCTGAGGGCATCGTCAACACCATCTCTGAGGATTTGGACCTGAGTAAAGGTGCTGTGTCCAATGCTATCCTAAAGGCAGCCGGTCCTGGGCTCCAATCAGCAGCCACAGGTGAGGCTCGCGCCATCAGATTGGCCTATGGTGACGTTGTGGTCACCGACGGTTACAACCTGCGATGTCAGAGGGTGATCCATACTGTCTGCCCCCATTGGGACCAGGGAGCTGGCTCAGCAGAGAAGGTAAGCTATGAGTTATTGAACGTGTTTAATTTGTAAATCGGGAGGTCCCGTAACACGAGTGAGTGAGTACACATAGTGAGTGAGAATGCTGTTCATTGACTACAGCTCAGTGTTCAACAACATAGTGCACACAAAGCTCATCTATAAGATAAGGACCCTTGGACTAAACACCTCCGTCTGCAACTGGATCCTGAACTTCCTGACGGGCCGCCCCCAGGTGGTAAGGGTAGGCAACAACACATCTGTTACGCTGATCCTCAATACTCAAACCCCTTAGTGTTGTGTGCTTAGTCCCCTCCTGTACTCCAACTGCTTAGCCTCTGACCGCAAGGCACTACAAAGGGTAGTGCATAGGGCCCAGTACATCACTGGGGCCAAGCTTCCTGCCATCCAGGACCTATAGACTAGGCGGTGTCCGAGGAAAGCCCAAAAACGTGTCAAAGACTACAGTCACTACAAGTCATAGACTGTTCTCTCTGCTGGTTCTGGAGGGCCAAGTCTAGGACCAGAAGGCTCCTTATAACAGCTTCTACCCCCAAGCCCTATAACTGCTGAACAATTAATGTTTTCACACTGCTGCTACTCGCGCTGTTTATTATCTACTCATAGTCATTTTAGAAATTACCTCGACTAACCTGTTTCCCTGCACATTGACTCAGTACCGGTACCCCCTGTATATAGCCTCGTTATTGCTATGTAATTTACTTGTGTTACTTTTAGATTATTATTATTTTTTCGTACCTTTTATATAGTAGATACTTTCTTAACTCTATTTCTTAAGCTGCATTGTTGGCTAAGGGCTTGTAAGTAAGCATTTTATGGTAAAGTATTCGGTGCATGTGACAAATACAATTTGATTGGGGGGGGCACTGAGGTGCCGGAACACATTGAGAAGAAAAGTGTCAAACACAATGTAGCAGCACAGCAGACAGAGTAAACAGCCAAGTAGCCTACTGTCTATGTTGGTGAAACAGCAGAACACACATATAAGAATATATAGGCCTCCTGCCTATGTGATAATATGATGCACATATTCAGATAAACTTCACGGTACACAACAAGTTTGTAAAGGGAAAGAAATTAGTTTTCCAAACCTCCCACAATGACTCTCCCCATGTCAAGGCCATTTAACTCCTGAGAGTCAATTTCTTGCTCAAAGCCATGAGCGGGCCTGTGGCTGTGACGTTTAGCCTCCTAACGCTGTTCTGAAGACTCTGGCTGTCGTGTCTATTTTTTTCATTTTGAGTGTTAACTATAACCATTAGCCTCGTCTACAAGGCATGCTGCCACCAAAAGCACCTTGGTTCAGACATGTTCAAAACCCTTTTTTCTGAGGGCTCTATGTTTTTTTTTTTTTGGATGACAAGCCTGGGGTTATGTAACCTTTGTTTAATTAGGCAAGTCAGTTAAGAACAAATTCTTATTTACAATGACTGCCTACCGGGGAAGAGTGGGTTAACTGCCTTTTTACCTTGTCAGCTCAGGGATTCAATCCAGCAACCTTTCGATTACTGGCCCAGTGCTCTGGTTCACTAGGCTACCTGCTGCCCCATGTGTTTGATTGTTCTTGAACTGCAAATTGCACCTGATCCTAGCACTTAGTCTGTGAATGCACTGCCCCCCTCCCCCCAGCTCTCCGTCTTCCTCTCCCTCTCCCTCTGAGTCTGACTCTCTAGTAGTCCTACTAGCTAGTGGAGGTGCCGGTGGTGATGCTGAACTGTTGGGATTAGCAGCGTTGCTAGCTTAGGCATTGTCATCAGGAACAGTTTGCACCTCACTCCTCCTGCACTGACAGTTCTCTGGCTCGT
The DNA here is from genome assembly GCF_018296145.1 of Oncorhynchus tshawytscha. Classification (NCBI taxonomy): domain Eukaryota; kingdom Metazoa; phylum Chordata; class Actinopteri; order Salmoniformes; family Salmonidae; genus Oncorhynchus; species Oncorhynchus tshawytscha. The sequence continues at coordinate 29,262,982 of NC_056461.1, read as the reverse complement.
TATGGGTTCAATTCCCCATCTTTCTCTAGATTTTTGGACTTGAAAAATGTCATCAAACTCGATTGCCTTTTCTTATCCATTTTTTATTTGTCTTTCCCGCAATTCAAATTCAGTAGGGAGACGACTAATGTGATTACGTAAGGACCTCTTCACTAGCTGACCACCACTACCAAGACCTGTGTCGAGATCAGTTACTTACCTCACCCTCCCTCCCCATAACCTTGATGTACAAATAACAGAGCAGGTCTGGAATCAGTGTGGCAGGAAAGGATAAAAGATCCCCACACCTTTACGTGATGGTCTTTCTGTTGGGCAGGGTAAATAACGAGGAGGCAACTTGATTTAACGCTGATCGCTTTTATTTGAATGTATCTGGTGTGAACAGTGAAACAATTAATAAATTATGCAGTGAGTTGGTACCGGATCCCGGCAAATAGGTGCCGGAACAAACAAGGTCAAATCTGAGAGGTTCCGGCAGGATCCAGCTCCAATTAAGCACTGATTATTGAGAGTGCATAGAAAGGTTTTAGTAACATTTTTCTAAAATTGTCCATGTGTTTGTGATTTAAGATATTGATAAAGATGATCAGAGATTGCCTGAGTGAGGCAGAGAAGCATAGGCTGGCATCCCTGTCTTTCCCTGCCATTGGAACAGGGAACATGGGATTCCCTAAGGGCCTGGTGTCCAAGCTTCTTCTGCAGGAGGTCAAAGACTTCAGCCAGAGAAGAAACTCCACACACCTTAAAGAAGTGGCCATCGTGGTCCACCCCAGCGACACCCAAACTGTGGATGTAAGTTTGAAGATGGAAAATGGTTTAAAGGGGGATTCAGTGTTTATCATCACACAGAGGTAGTATTGTTGCATAACCTCACCTTTGTCAGTGTGTGTTGTGCTCTTAGATATGTTTGATTAATGCTCAACACTTTTATATCTCCTGTTTACAGTGCTTTGTCAGGGAATTCAAAGGTCAGACACAAGGGTATACTTGGCAGAGTTCACAAGGTGCCGGCCAATCACAACATCCCAAATCCTATGTTGGCCAATCACAACATCCCAAATCCTATGTTGGCCAATCACAGCTATCCTCTGGTAAGCCTAATTCACAGCCTTCAAAGTCTCCCCAAAAATATTCAACCATTGAGACACTGCTGCCTCTTTAGAGCATGTCTGTTTCCACAGAACCCCCTTGTCTAAACATGTTATTTTCATTCAGGCGCAGGCTTCTTTGGACAGGTGTCATCCCCTTCTCTGGGTGTGTACAGCATGCAGATGGGTCACATGACTTTTGAAGTGTCATCAGGAGACATCACCAAGGAGACCAGTGACATCATTGTGAACTCCTCCAATAAGGACTTTAACCTCAAATCAGGTGACTTGTACCTCTGACAATAGCATAGGTGTCGTAACCAATGTTTCATGTTTATGAGGCTACTAAGACAAATATTAAGGAACACCTTATAAGGATGTTTAACATGTACACATCTGAAATGTTGGAAATCCAAATGAACAGTGTTTACAGCTACACAATCAGGACGCAAGCTAAATCCCATACACCCCCACAGACACACAACTTATTTAATGGTTAAATTGTTGAATAAAGAGCCATATTGTACTAATGTCTTTGTTTCTTCAGGTGTATCCAAATCCATTTTAGAAGGAGCTGGATTGAAGGTGGAGTTGGAGTGCTCAGAGATTGGTGTGTATCCATGTCCTTGAGTCAACATATACTGTAGTCATGTTTCTGGTCAAGGAGACTGGTGTCATGTTGGATATGAATGAGATGACATTTCAGTACTGTTTGATACTGTCCGGTAAAAGTCTAAAGTCAGTTTCCAATCCATGGGTCCTACAACACTGGTGTGTATTGATTTGACCTTTTAGTAACTTAGATTCTTGACATCTAAACCTTTCCTTTTATGCTTTTCTACAGTCAGATCCCCAAGCTTCCAACCATGCAGGATGATTGTGACATCAGCAGGATCTCTCCCATGCAAACACATCATGCACATTGTGGGACAGAATGACCCTGAGATCATTAAAGAGACTGTGTACGATGTTCTCAAGAATTGTGAGGAGCGAAAGTTCACCTCAGTGTCCTTCCCAGCGCTTGGAACAGGTACTCTGCTTTAATGGTCATTATTAGACTACACTGTCTTGTGTAGTTGCATGTTTTTATTGTACTTGTTGCCTGTTCTGTTGTGTTCTTTGTTTCTACTGTGAGGTTGTAAAGTGGCCATATGCTTTGCTTCCATGTGCTCTGAAAGGGACGACCTGCTCCTCATAATGACGACCTGCTCCTCATAATGACGACCTGCTCCTCATAATGACTACCTGCTCCTCATAATGACTACCTGCTCCTCATAATGACTACCTGCTCCTCATAATGACTACCTGCTCCTCATAATGACTACCTGCTACTTTTTACCTGCTACTTTCCTAATTTTCAAATACTCTTGTTCTTTCTACGTCTTTTTCCCCAAATATACTATGACACTTTTACTTGTTCCTTTCATATTTTCCTGGTCTCCTTCCCTTTCATATTTTCCTTGTCTCCTTCCTTTTCTTCCATATTTGTCTTGTGATTAGTCACTCTCAGGGACAGATTTGCTTCCATCATGTCATTGTCTATCTCTACTTCTGTCTCCATCTATGTCTTTCTGTTTGCCTCCATAGCCATGTCATTGTGTGTCTGCCTCCATCTATCTGTCTGTCAGGCCAGGGTGGGGCGAGTCCCTCTGCTGTTGCGGACGCCATGATTGACGCAGTGGTGGACTTTGTGAAGAAGAAAAAGGGACAGTTTGTGAGAAGTGTGAAGATCCTGATATTCCAGACTGCCATGATAACGGAATTCCACAAGAGCATGAAGAGGAGAGTGGGAGAGGGAGTGGAGGAAAAGGGCATTTTTACCAAGTTTAAAGGTCAGTGAGAATGGAAGTGTGCGAGGTAGAAGACAATATGAGCTTAATGTGTACTAATACAATAGTTATTATAATCATAAGTGACATTTATGTTATGTGTGCTGTTTCTTCATAGATACAGTGACAACCTACTTTATGGGACCCAGTGATGAGCGCTCTGCCCGTGAGAACTTTGTCATGGCGGGAGAGGAGTTTGCACCGACCGTGTTCCAGCTGTGTGCAGAGAGCCCCCGGGCTGTGAGCCGTGCCCGGGACTGGGTTGAAAACCTCATAGTGAAGGAGCAAACTGAGAAAACCATCAAGAACCCGTACATCAGCCAGCTGAGCCAGGGGGATGTGGAGAAGTTGCAGGCCATGCAGAGGGAGCTGACGGTCAGGATACGCCTGGAGAAGAAGGGTCCTGACTCCCTGATCCACCTGGAGGGCTTGAGCCGCGATGTGCTTACAGCAGACGGCCTCATCAGCAACATGGTCCTGGACCAGGAGAGGGCAGAGAACCGCAGACAGGCAGCTTTCCTGGTGAGCAGCCTGGTGGAGTGGCAGTACAAAGACCACAGTGGAACAATGGTGTCTTTTGACATGTTCACCAACTACATCCTGGAGGAGGCTGTGAGAGACAACAGCAAAGTGACAATCAAGATCAACAATGAGGATTATGAGGCAAATGTAGCCCACAAGAGAGCTGTCAAGATTAGGGGCATAAAAAAAATTGAGTTACTGAGAAAAGACCTGAAAGGTGAGTTCATCCATAATAAATACTCATCTGTCTAGACTGCATTAAAATGAAATTATGTAGAACGGTGATATTAAATATAAAATAATGTGTTCTTTTTGTGTCATTTTGTGGTTGCGTCTCCAACCTTTTCTAGAACAAGAGCTAATTTAAATATAGCTTTAAAATAGGCACATTCTTCTCGTATCCTCTACCCTACAACTCGTCCCCGGGTTCTTGGTGTACAAGATATGTTTTCTGTCAATATACCTGGTAAAATAATGGTTAATAAGCAGTATTTGGCATGACAGGATCCATACAATTCTCCATTAAAGGATCTTGTATTTTCCACAATTCTGTTTTCTCTGTTTTATTTGAACTAGTTTGGGATTTTTCTGTTTTTTACAAATGATTCATAGAGAAACAACAAAGTGATGTTCTGAGTGCAGGTCAATGCTTACCTCACATCAGAAGACAATTTTTGGGGTAAAAAAAAAAAGATGTTATTCACCTTTATTTGTGCATCTAGCAAGAGAGGAATGTGTCGTTCTAGCGATGTTTTTCTGCAGTTAGGCCTACTGCTGCAGCACATGTCATGGAACTGAGTATGTCATCAATATGCATTTAAAGTTGTGAATGATTGAGTCTTTTTAATGACAATACTTATTGTGTAATAATTTGATCACTAAATGCCAAACTCTTTTGTCCAGACGATACATCAGTGTCTCTACCTGCACACTGGGATGACATGAAGGGTTCCCTCTTAATGCTGGTCCCACTAACTAAAGGATCTAAGGGATACAATGACGTGGAGAAGGAATTTCGGAAGACTTTACTCAAAAACACCATCCTTAGCGTATGTTTGTAAAAATGTATACCAGAATTTCATTTGCATTCCACAATAGACTGATTTTCTATGGTGACGTTATATGAAAATCCTCACATTTGACGAATTTGATGTTAGGAATCCCTCAACTATCTTTTTTAAAGACAATTTTAATTGCTTTGCTGTCTTTAATGTAGCAGCAAACACGTTTGGGATTTTTTTTAAAGAATGGAACTGTAATTCCTGGAACCAGTGAAATGTGTAATTCCTATTCCTTTGCTGTTCGTTAAGTATTTGAAATAGTATAAATCACTGTCGATTTCTACATGTGTTTCGTTTGCTATTCGAAGATTGAACGAGTCCAGAACGATTCACTGTGGAAAAGCTACCAGATAAGAAAGAAATTCCTGGAGGAGAAGAACAAGCACACAAACAACGAGAAACTGCTGTTCCATGGCACCAGTTCTGACTCCATCACCAAGATCAACAACCATGGCTTCAATCGCAGCTACGCTGGAGCACATGGTATGAGAATGGTCTCATGGAAACATGTCTGATGACCAATATTCTTTACTGTTATATTGAGACCTCTTCCTAAGAGAGGAGGAGCTTGATGTTGAGACATAAATCCATTTGATCAATTCGGTATCATTGTTGTTAATTTTTTTACAACTCTTTAAGAACAATATGTTTTTCGTCCAGGTGCTGCAATTGGCAATGGATCATACTTTGCTGTGGACTCCAGTTATTCAGCAAGGGGATATTCTAAAGCTGATGCACAAGGGAACAAGCGCATGTACCTGGCCAGGGTTCTTGTTGGAGACTACACTCGGGGACAAGCAGGCTTGATTGTTCCTCCTGCCAAACCTTCAGGGAAGGATGCCGATTTGTACGACAGTGTCACAGACAACACCTCCAATCCAACCATGTTTGTGATCTTCAATGATGTGCAGGCTTATCCAGAGTTCCTCATCACATTCCAGTAAATCAGATTTAACTGTACCTTCATTAGTATATCAATACTTCACAACAAATTGCATATGTCTGTGTGAAGGGTTTTAATGGTATGGGAGCTAGTTATAGCCATGTATGAGGTTAGACATCCTTAGAAAACATACTCTTTATAGACATAAATGATATTGCTTAGGCCCTGGGCCCGGTTGCATAAAATATCTTAAATTAATTTTGTCCTTGTATTTTCCCTTACATTTTCCCTTACATTTTCCTTAAGTTTAATTATGTCAGTTGCACAAACATTTTAAGGTGAATTTCCCCCTTAAATTAAGTGGAAAAGTTAAGGGTGCCAATGAGGTCCCTTAATAAGTGCTTAATTCAGTATGGATATCAATGTTAACAGCATTTGTGGAGGTGGATGTTGCTTTCCTCTGCCCTGGTTTCAAAAGTAAAACCTCCACCACCAGCTAACAATAGAAGCTGCACATTCCATGGCGACACTGCTAGCTGGCTAGCTAGCTACCAACTCTAAGTTAGCTTGACGTAATAGAAACAAGTTGAGAAAAAAATATACTAAAATAAACATATTTTGTTATCTTCTCAATCAATTTGTTTCTCTGGTCTTGAATGTAGAAGTTCAATTTTGTGATCTCCCAAAATAAATGCAATCTTTTTGACAAGGTATTCTGTCATGGTGTTTCCATGGATACCAGAGACTCTTTCCACATGCATGCTTTCAAACTACCATAAAACCCTTAAATTTTGCCCTTACCTAAGGAAATGTTTGAGGGGCTCTGTGCAACTGCCTTAATTATCTTCGGTAAGGGAAAGTTATTCCTTAGGGCAAACCCTTAATGAGGTGTGTCTAATTAGCATAATAAAAACATCCCCATAACAACCAGTCGGTTTAAACGAGATACAGTATCTGTTTTTTTCACTGCATGTGCCAATGTCGCACTTCCGCATCTGTAGTGAAAGGTGACAAGAGCTAGAATGGTGTTTGTCAGACCATGAGACATCCCGAAAATCATCGGTCTTCTAACACAATCGTCTGTAGCGCCCAAACAGTTTGGGCTACAAACTATTATGACACCTCTGTGGAAAGGTAATATCCTTGCAAACACGTACATGTCGATGAGACTTATGAACACGATGGTGTTCTCCATTTTGCTCTACGACCCACACACTAATATGACCCCTCTGTGGAACGAGACTCATGAACATGTCAGTTGTTCTGCTCTAGGACACCCACTGGCCTCACAACTCGTCTGAAGGTCCCCCCAGTTGAAATAATTAATGGAAGTATATATGGAGACTGTTTAGTTCCAAAAATACGTGTTTAAATACATATAAAAAAAATGTTTACTGACCTTATATCTCTCAGATATAGGACAGACACTTCAGAACAAACTTCCTTTAGAATTTTTGGGGACAATCTGTTGTTCCATGTAGTGAATCTGTTATTTAATGTGTTTGTATGGGCTAATAGCAATAATGTCCCCCCTAAAATGTCATCAAATCATTTGTTATATATATTTTCTATGATACTTCAAGGGGTCTTAAAATTCCAAATCAAATAGCTAAATGATCCTTTGTATGAGCTTCTTAAAACAATTCCCTATAGCTTAGACAGAGCTTAGTCTGTAGAGGGTTAACGGAAACACTCAATATGTTTTATGGAACCGGGCCCTGAGCTGACTGCAATTAAGGACAATTGCATTTACTGTAAGTTTATTTCTGGACTGGGTGACAGACATTTTCTGTTTCAAGACAAGGCATGACAACTAACATGGAATTGGCTAGCTATAGCAAAAATATACTGTCTGGAATCCAGGCTATCATATCACTCTTAAACAAATTTACCAGTCATTGACTGTCTTCTCCGACTATTTTCTGGGTCCATGTTCCTTTTGATTTTGTTGTTTTGCCACATTTTAAATAATGTTATCTGGTAGTTGTCTGGGTTAATATACTGTACTGTGTCATGCCTGACAGTGCCTACACCTTAAATAAAAAATACATTGGCAAGTGACTTTTAAATAACATTTTTAGATTGAATTGTATAGTAGAAACATAGGTCATTAACATTGATATGCACAAAGCGATAAAAATTAATTCCATTAGTTTTGTGTCACCTCTGTTCTTGTGTGGATGACTTTACATAAGTCCTTGCCTACAGTGGTGGAAAAAGTACCCAACTGTCATACTTAAGTAAAAGTAAAGATACCATAATAGAAAGCCACCTGGTAAAATACTACTTGAGTAAAAGTATTTGTTTTAAAATATACTTAAGTATCAAAAGTAAAATAATTAAGTATAAATAATTTCAAATTCTTTATATTAAGCAAACCAGATGGCACCATTTTATAGTTTTTTTAATTGACATAAAAGCCAGGGGCACACTCAGACATCATTTAGAGGCAGTAGGGATGACCAGGGATGTTTGTGAATTTTACTATTTTCCTGTCCTGCTAAGTATTCAAAATGTAACGAGTACTTTTGGGTGTCATGGCAAATGTATGGAGTAAAGTACAATATTTGTCTTCAGGAATGTAGTGAAGTAAAAGTAGTCAAAAATATAAATGGTGAAGTAAAGTACAGATACCCCAAAAAACTACTTAAGTAGTACATTACACCACTGCTTACAACGTACGGAGTGCAAATATCTGTTTAAAAGAGTTTGTGTGGGGACTTCTTTAACAATTTCATTTATATTATTAACTATTTGATCTACAAGGAGGTCACATGACAGAAACAAAGCAGTCTACAAATCCAGTGGACAAAAGCCATCAGGAAATGACTCTACATTCTGATAAACAGCCAAACAAAGTGTCATAGTAAATGAGAACTTGTTCTCAACTTGCCTACCTGGTTAAATAAAGGTAAAATAAAATAAAAAGTGCGAATGTCACATGCTACATTATGGCAGAACGGCTGAGTGTATCTCGGCAACACGTGAATGTGGGGGTGGTTGGGTTGATGTGAGCCAGTACATTCCAAATAGTGGGTCAGTTATTTATGCCGGGTTTTGGATAGAGCTGTTGGCAGTGACAGGAAGATGTCACGACACTAAAGGGTTTGGGAACCACTGATGTGAGGGAACCTATTCCCAGTGGAACTCTCCAGCCTGGCTGTTGACGCAGGGGTACATTATTTACAGGATCCCTGGATGACACTTCCAGATGTCCTTCTTTCCCCTCCGCCAACCTCCTAGAATCCATCCAACATAGCCCTGAGTGGAGATGCTGCACCTATTAGGGATGAACACACACATTCAAGTAAATCCAGCCGGGGTAGTCACTGATTCACCAAGTAAATCCAGCCAGGGTAGTCACTGATTCACCACATTAATCCAGCCAGGGTAGTCACTGATTCACCAAGTTAATCCAGCCAGGGTAGTCACTGATTCACCACATTAATCCAGCCAGGGTAGTCACTGATTCACCAAGTAAATCCAGCCAGGGTAGTCACTGATTCACCAAGTAAATCCAGCCAGGGTAGTCACTGATTCACCAAATTAATCCAGCCAGGGTAGTCACTGATTCACCAAATTAATCCAGCCAGGGTAGTCACTGATTCACCAAATTAATCCAGCCAGGGTAGTCACTGATTCACCAAGTTAATCCAGCCAGGGTAGTCACTGATTCACCAAATTAATCCAGCCAGGGTAGTCACTGATTCACCAAGTAGATCCAGCCAGGGTAGTCACTGATTCACCAAGTAAATCCAGCCAGGGTAGTCACTGATTCACCAAATTAATCCAGCCAGGGTAGTCACTGATTCACCAAGTTAATCCAGCCAGGGTAGTCACTGATTCACCAAATTAATCCAGCCTGGGTAGTCACTGATTCACCAAATTAATCCAGCCAGGGTAGTCACTGATTCACCAAATTAATCCAGCCGGGGTAGTCACTGATTCACCAAATTAATCCAGCCGGGGTAGTCACTGATTCACCAAATTAATCCAGCCAGGGTAGTCACTGATTCACCAAATTAATCCAGCCAGGGTAGTCACTGATTCACCAAGTTAATCCAGCCAGGGGAGTCACTGATTCACCACCAGTGGGTGTGCAGCAGAGAGAATAGCACCACCCTCTAGAAAACTTTACAGATCTATCAGTTAGCTGAGGAAATTATCGGCCTGGACACTTTCACTTTCGTCCAGTGGAGATGTTTTCTATGTTACTTTTTTTAAACCTCTGTATACATGAGTGAGACTGACCTGCACTGTCTGTTCTTCTCACCTGTGTTATGTGTCTGTCTGGCTCATCTGTGTCCAGGTAGTAGAAGGTGAGTTAGGACATTTTATTTATTTTATTTTATTTTACCTTTATTTAACCAGGTAGGCAAGTTGAGAACAAGTTCTCATTTACAATTGCGACCTGGCCAAGATAAAGCAAAGCAGTTCGACAGATACAACGACACAGAGTTACACATGGAGTAAAACAAACATACAGTCAATAATACAGTATAAACAAGTCTATATACAATGTGAGCAAATGAGGTGAGAAGGGAGGTAAAGGCAAAAAAGGCCATGGTGGCAAAGTAAATACAATATAGCAAGTAAAACACTGGAATGGTAGTTTTGCAATGGAAGAATGTGCAAAGTAGAAATAAAAATAATGGGGTGCAAAGGAGCAAAATAAATAAATTAATTAAAATTAAATACAGTTGGGAAAGAGGTAGTTGTTTGGGCTAAATTATAGGTGGGCTATGTACAGGTGCAGTAATCCGTGAGCTGCTCTGACAGTTGGTGCTTAAAGCTAGTGAGGGAGATAAGTGTTTCCAGTTTCAGAGATTTTTGTAGTTCGTTCCAGTCATTGGCAGCAGAGAACTGGAAGGAGAGACGGCCAAAGAAAGAATTGGTTTTGGGGGTGACTAGAGATATACCTGCTGGAGCGTGTGCTACAGGTGGGAGATGCTATGGTGACCAGCGAGCTGAGATAAGGGGGGACTTTACCTAGCAGGGTCTTGTAGATGACATGGAGCCAGTAGGTTTGGCGACGAGTATGAAGCGAGGGCCAGCCAACGAGAGCGTACAGGTCGCAATGGTGGGTAGTATATGGGGCTTTGGTGACAAAACGGATTGCACTGTGATAGACTGCATCCAATTTGTTGAGTAGGGTATTGGACATGAAACGGAGAGAGAGGGCCTCTTGTCGGTGACATAATAAGAACATAATACTCTGTATTGTCTGACATATACCTTTATGATGTGTCCTGTATATGTTACCTGGTCCCGATCCAGTATGTTACTACTGTGTAATTTCCAGTACTATGTGTTTTACCTGGTCTGGTCAGCGATGGTGCTGCTGTTTCTCTCCTGCAGTGTGAGGCTCTTCCCCTCTGGCTGATTGTCCTTGAGGAGGGTGTCTGTCACGATCGTTATAATGATTGGACCAAGGCGCAGCAGCGTGCATAGAGTTCCACATATTTTAATTAACCGAAACTCACTGAACAAAACAATAAAGCACAAACGAACCGTGACGCTACTGGTGTGCACACAGGCAACAAACTGTAGACAAGATCCCACAAATCACAATGGGGAAAATGGCTACCTAAATATGATCCCCAATCAGAGACAACGATAAACAGCTGTCTCTGATTGGGGACCATACCAGGCCAACATAAACCATTAATCACCTAGATGACCCACCCTAGTCACGATCACGCCCCAACCAACACAGAGAATAAACAGCTTTCTATGGTCAGGGCGTGACAGTGTCTCTGTGGCCATTGATCAGATGAGTATCTCTGTGTGCATTAGAAAGATGGCACTCGTTTCTGCAGGGACACAAAGATAGTTGTGGACATGTGTCTCCACGCTAGCCCCATGCAGCACAGCAGCTCCTCATAGGCCCTGCGGAAGTTCCTGTTCAGGACCGGGTACAGGATGGGATTGACAGCGGAGTTAAAGTAGCCCAGCAACAGCACCACAGAGAGGGCAGTAGCAGGGGGATTAGTCTCTGCCCCGATGCCCATGCAGGTAAAGGTACAATAGTGAGGTATAACCACCAGATAACTAAGGGCCCCAGAACTGCTGCTAGTGTCACTGTGGCCTTGTGCTGTGGCCGCCGCTGATGCTGTGCGTGTGTGCGATTGAAGCAGTGGCAGCTCGGATACGCCGTACCCGAATGGAAGGATGAAGACAGGTTTGAGAAACAGGTCAGCAGATGGACAACTGAGCGGATTACATTAATAACTGGATGTAACTCTAAGAGCTACGACTAATTCTTCCAGTACTACCATTGATGCTCCAGACATAATTACAAGTATCACTTCTACCACTGGTAATGGTACTACTGCACAACAAGTATGGATAAGAAATAAAACACTAACCTGTTCACGTGCTATCCAAAGGATTCAGTGGTACATATCGTACATGACCAGTAGTGGGAGGTAGAAGTTACCAAAGGCATCCAGAAGCACGTAGTTGTTGTGCCACTCAAAGCGACAGGTGTGTCCCTCCACCTCGACCCAGTCCAGGTTCTGCACTCTGAAGTCACCCGTGTTCCAGCCCAGGTGGATGGGGAGGAAGGAAGTGGGGAAGTGACTCAGATGACAGTGATGGCCTGAGCTACCCGGGGAGGGGTGACCCTGCGGAGGCCGCATAGCGGAGTTGAGATGGCCAGGTAACGGTCCACACTGATGGCCAGCAGGGTCAGGGTGGAGGCTGTACAGAGCATCACATCCAGAGAGATGTAGATGTTACAAAGGATGCCTCCCAGGGGCCAGTGTCCACTCAGCAGCTCCAGGGTGGCAGAGAGGATCAGCACCAGCAGACCCAGTAACAGATCCGTCATGGCTAGCAGAAAAAAAAACGTTAGAAATGCGGCACAGGCGGCGGCTGAGCCCCACGGTCAAACACACCAGCATGTTCCCACAGATGGTCAGCACGATGAAGGACACTAGAAACAGCCAACGGAGAGCCGTGTAGATCATGGTGTCCCACCCCCTCCGCTAGATCACTAGGACCAGCCTGCCTCCACATCAGTCCACTGCTACTGGCAGCTTCTCTGCTCCTGCAGGCAGGACTACGGACAGGGCTACTGATAGAATCCAAGCCTCAACGCTCTTCTTATCAAGTGTCATGAAGTGTCTCTTTCTGGGTATAGATCATGGCATCCCACTCTCTCTCTCCTACACCCAGGATCTGTTATCTCAGGTCGTAAATTCCTGGAGGAGACTCTCTCCTCCTAGCCATGCAGTATAGAGAGAGAGAGTTTCACAGTAGAACAAAGGAACTTCTACTACATCACAGAACTTGAGAACAGAACAATATCCATGTTTTGGAGGATGTGTAAACGGTCGGTGGAGAAGCCAGCTACGACCTGGTCCATTTCGTTTCATGTATGTGACCTCATGAAAGACGATACAGCCACATTACCATAACTCTGTTTATACAGGTGCCTCTGTTATGAGGTTTGCATCTAATTATTGTATAAAATGAATGAGTAAAGATTAAACTATTTGTGAAATTATGTAATGCTATGATAAACCATTAAGTTGTGAGAATTGTATTCCCTTTAAAGATTAACTAAGTCATTGGCCCACCCCCATGAGCACAGCCATTAACTGGCTCATGGGACAGCCCTTTTCTACTGTTACAAATAAAAAACCCACCTGAAGAAATCCTCTTCAGACCATGCATATCTCAGTCAGCTGAGGGGGCAGAGGTTTGAGTAGAGACCCCAAAAACCTCAGTTTAAGCTAAGGTTGTAATGGTGGTGGAAAAGGTTCAACTCTGAGACTATCGATCCCGACAGAATAAGAGCAAATCTTAGATACTAATTACTAGTCTGCAGCTAGAAATTATGTCAACCTGGGATGTGAAGACTGACAACCGCCGAAACACCTATTCTATAAGAACATTTCTGAATGGTACTCTGAAGTATCCATTCTAACCACCAAAGACTTCAGGGAAGCAGAGAAGTGCTCGGATTAGCTTTCCAAACAGAAGGACTGACGATTCCAACAGAGATCACGACGACACTGGGCGTAAATATATATTGATTGCAATTATTCCCAAATGACTGACCGTTCATGTGCAAAGGATTAGCATTTCAATAAATATAATTATCAACTGTGTAGTGACTCCATTTTGTCTTTCCCGCCCTTCTCAGTCCACACCCACTTCCCTTTGTCCACCAAGCCGTCATATCGGCTTAGCCCACTAGGGAACCTCCCCTATCATTTCCTTGTAACCATATCTACTGTTTGTTTATGCATTTATGTGATTATTTAGTTAGTTAGTAAATAAATGATTAAGACAATTGATGTATGGATGAGTCATAGTAAAGGCTGGGTTTGTGCAGATGACCAACAATTTACAACGTTATGACGTTTGTAATGAGACTAACATCAGGTAAAGAATAATTCATTAATTTGAAGACTAATTGATCAGATATTAAAATATCTGAAGAGTTATATTAGGAAAATTCTAACTTTGTAATCTGAAGATTTTCCTTGGTTGCCCGACTTCCTAGTTAATTACATTTACATGATTAGTTTAATCATGTAATAATAATTACAGAGAATTGATTTGATAAAATAAAAGTCTTCACTTAAATGATGTCAAAGACCCGACACAAGCTTGTTGAGGACTTGGTATAATGACAGGGTCCTGTCAATTCAGCTGTCAGTATCTATCAGATTAATGAGTGCTTCTGAAGGGGTTACACTGCGGGGGGATGCTGTATTGCCGATGCAGTGGAGGATGTTTTTTAGCCATCTCTGTTTTTACCGTTCCGCAGCAGATTACCTCTTTGAAGCAGCCCTGATAACAAAAAAATGAAACAATGGCCATTAGGCTATGCTATAATGGGCTCTGTGGAGATTATATTTTAACACAAATCAATGGTGCTTTAGTAGGCTGATGTGAAGTAGTATGAGGTAGAGGCTGTGTTGGATGACATAGCAGCCATTGCATTGACCCATAAGAAAATTATCGCATTATGCAATAATATCATAGAGACCAAGTAGAGATACTGGGGTGCAAAAGAGCAGAAATAAATATCAATATGGGGATGAGGTAGTGGATGCACAATTTACAGATTGGCTGTGTACAGCTGAAGCGATCAGATAGCTGATGCTTAAAGTTAGTGAGGGAGATATAAGTCTCCAATTTCAGCAATTTTTGCAATTCGTTCCAGTCTTTGGCAGCAGAGAACTGAAAGGAAAGGCAGCCAAGTAGGTGTTGGCTTTGGGGATGACCAGTGAGATATACCTGCTGGAGCATGAGCTACGGGTTGATGTTGTTTTGGTGACCAGTGAGCTGAGATAAGGCAGAGCTTTACCTAGCAAAGACTTATAGACGACCTGGAGCCAGTGGGTCTGACGACGAATATGTAGCAAGGGCCAGCCGCCGAGAGTATACAGGTTGCAGTCGTGGGTGATATATGGGGCTTTGGTGACAAAATGGATGGCACTGTGATAGACTGCATCCAATTTGCTGAGTAGAGTGTTGGAGGTTATTTTGTAACTGATATCGCCAAAGTCGAGGATCGGTAGGATAGTCAGTTTTACGAGGGTATGTTTGGCAGCGTGAGTGAAGGAGGCTTTGTTGCGAAATAGAAAGCCAATTCTAGATTTCATTTTGGATTGGAGATGCTTAATGTGAGTCTGGAAAGAGAGTTTTCAGTCTAGCCAGACACCTAGGTATTTGTAGTTGTCCACATATTCTAAGTCAGAACCGTCCAGAGTAGCGATGCTTGTCCGGCGGGCAGGTGCGGGCAGCGATCGGTTGAAGAGCATGCATTTAGTTATACTAGCGTTTAAGAGCAGTTGGAGGCCATGGAAGGGGTGTTGTATGGCGTTGACGCTCGTTTGGAGATTTGTTAACACAGTGTCCAAAGAAGGGCCAGATGTATATAGAATGGTGTTGTCTGTGTAGAGGTGGATGTAGGAATCACCCGCAGCAAGAGCGACATCATTGATATTTTCAGAGAAAAGAGTCGGCCCGAGAATTTAACCCTGTGGTACCCCCATAGAGACTGCCAGAGGTCCGCACAGGCCCTCCGATTTGACACACTGAACTTTATCTGATAAGTAGTTGGTGAACCAGGCGAGACAGTCATTAGAGAAACCAAGGCTGTCGAGTCTGCCGATAAGAATGCGGTGATTGACAGAGTCGAAAGCCTTGGCCAGGTCGCTGAAGACGGCACCATAGTACTGTCTTTTATAGATGGCGGTTATGATATCGTTTAGTACCTTGAGCATGGCTGAGGTGCACTTGTGACCAGCTCGGAAACAGGATTGCACAGCGGGGAGAAGGTACGGTGGGATTCAAAATGGTCAGTGATCTGCTTGTTAACTTAGCTTTCGAAGACTTCGGAAAGGCAGGGCAGGATGGATATAGGTCTGTAACAGTTGGGTCTAGAGTGTCACCCCCTTTGAAGAGGGGAACGACTGTGGCAGCTTTCCAATATTTAGGAATCTGATGATACGAAGGAGAGTTTGAACGGACTAGTAATAGGGGTTGCAAAAATGGTGGTGGATAATTTTAGCAAGAGAGGGTCCAGATTGTCTAGCCCAGCTGATTTGTACGGGTCCAGGTTTTGCAGCTCTTTCAGAACATCTGCTATCTGGATTTGGGTGAAGGAGAAGCTGGGGAATCTTGGGCAAGCAGCTGCGGGGGGTGCGGAGCTGTTGGTCGGGGTTGGGGTAGCCAGGAGGAAAGCAAGGCCAACCGTAGAGAAATGCTTATTGAAATTCTCAATTATCATGGATTTATCAGTGGTGACAGTGTTTCCTAGCCTCAGTGCAGTGTGCAGCTGGGATGAGGTGCACTAATTCTCCATGGACTTTACAGTGTCCCAGAACTTTTTGGAGTTAGAGCTGCAGGATGCAAATTTCTGTTTGAAACAGCTAGCCTTTGCTTTCCTAACTGACTGTGTGTATTGGTTCCTGACTTCCCTACAAAGTTGCATATCGCGGGGACTAATCGATGCTAGTGCAGTACACCACAGGATGTTTTGTACTGGTCGAGGGCAGTCAGGTCTGGAGTGAACCAAGGTCTATATCTGTTCTTAGTTCTACATTTTTTGAAAGGGGAATGCTTAGTTGAGATGGTGAGGAAAATACTTTTAAAGAACAACCAGACATCCTCTATCCTTCCAGGATATCCAGGCCAGGTCGATTAGAAAGGCCTGTTCGCAGATGTGTTTTAGGGAGCATTTGACAGTGATGAGGGGTGGTCGTTTGACCGCGGACCCATAACGGATGCAGGCAATGAGGCAGTGATCACTGAGATCCTGATTGAAAACAGCAGAGGTGTATTTGGAGGGCAAGTTGGTCATGATAATATCTATGAGGGTTGCTATGTTTACGGATTTAAGGTTGTACCTGGTGGATTCTTTGATCATTTGTATGAGATTGAGGGCATCTATCTTAGAAATTACGGACTGCCGGGGTGTTAAGCATATCCCAGTTTAGGACACCTAACAGTACGAACTCGAATAGACCTAGATAGTATGACAGAACTTTGCAGGCTAACTCTGGAGTAGATTAGGATGCCACCTTAGGATGCCACCTTTCTAACAAATCAGTTCCTCAAATTTCTGCACTGCTAGAGCTGCCCCGTACAACTGTAAATGCTGTTATTGTGAACTGGAAACGTCTAGGAGCAACAACGGCTCAGCTGCGAAGTGGTAGGCCACACAAGCTGGGAGCTTCATTAAATGGGTTTCCATGCCCGAGCAGCCGCACACAAGCCTAAAATCACCATGCGCAATGCCAAGCATCGGCTAGAGTGGTGTACATTTTGCTGCCATTGGACTCTGGAGCAGTAAACATGCTTTCTCTGGAGTGATGAATCACGCTTTACCATCTGGCAGTCTGACGGACAAATCTGGGTTTGGCGGATGCCAGGAGAATGCTACCTGCCCAAATGAATAGTGCCAACTGTAAAGTTTGGTGGAGGAGGAATAATGGTCTGGGTCTGTTTTTCATGGTTCGAGCTAGGCCCTTTAGTTCCAGGGAAATCGTAAAGCTACAGCATACAATGACATTCTAGACGATTCTGTGCTTCCAACTTTGTGGCAACAGTTTGGGTAAGGCCCTTTCCTGTTTCAGCATGGCAATGCCCCCGTGCACAAAGCGAGGTCCATACAGAAATGGTTTGTCGAGATCAGTGTGTAAGAACTTGACTGGTCTGCACAGAGCCCTGACCTCAACCCTATCAAACCCCTTTGGGATGAATTGGAATGCCAACTGCGAGCCAGACCTAATCGCACAACATCATTGCCTGACCTCACTAATGCTTGTGACTGAATGGAAGCAAGTCCCCGCAGCAATGTTCCAACATCTAATTGAAGGCCTTCCCAGAAAAGTGAAGGCTGTTATAGCAGCAAAGGGGGGACTAACTCTATATTAATGCCCATGATTTTGGAATGAGATGTTCGACGAGCATGTGTCCACATACTTTTGGTCATGTAGTGTATTATTTAGACTAGAAAATTAAACTCAATAATCCAATGGTGTGTAATATGGTTGAAATATCATCAAATGTTGTCCTTCACTTTATTTCATATTTGTTTTCTTTCATGATGGTAATACCATTGCACATCATGTGAATGAGACATTTTAATGAATGTGCTTGCTACTGGCACAATGAGGTGTTGTTTATTCTGGAAGGTTACTAGAACATTTCTTAATTCTTAAAGCTTGGAGTCCCGCTAACGACCTGTCGACAACATCCGATGAAATTGGAGGGCGCGCAATTCAAATAAATAATCATAATATTAAACATTTATGAACATACATGGGCCTTATATCGTTTAAAAGCTTCAATTCTTGTTCATCTAACTGCATTGTCCGATTTATAATAGGCTATACAGCGAAAGCATACCATGCGATTGTTTGAGGACGGCGCCCCACATCAAAATATTTTTCCAGCAGCACAGGCTTCATAAAAATCACAAATAGTGATTAAATAAATCCCTTATTTTTGAAAATCTTCCTCTGTTTGCAATCACACAGGTCCCAGCTACAACATAAATGGTCGTTTTGTTAGATAAAATCCTTCTTTATATCCCAAAAGTCAGTTTAGTTGGCGCCATCGATTTCAGTAATCCACTTGTTCAACATGCAGACAAAGGAATCCAAAAAGCTACCGCTAAACTTTGTTCAAACCTGTCAAACTATGTTTCTATCTAATCCTCAGGTACCCTAAAATGTAAATAACCTATAATATTTCATACGGAAAGAAGTATGTTCAATAGAAAAGTAAAATGAACAGGCGCGCCTCCTTTTCGTCACGTGCCGACAGACTGATTTTCCACTGTGACTCTTTGTACCAAAACTCCAAATTCTTCCTTGTTTTGGAAGAAACAAGCCTGAATCCTTAAACAAAGACTGTTGACATCTAGTGGAAGCAATAGGAATTGAATTCTGGGAGCTAAAATTGCATAGGACCCATAGCTTTCCATTATAAGAGCCTGGGACCTCAAAAAATAAATGTCTGGTTGTTTTTTGGGGATTTTCACCTACCATATCAATTGTTGACTATGGACCCATAACGGACGCAGGCAATGAGGCAGGGATCGCTGAGATCCTGGTTGAAGACAGCAGAGGTGTATTTAGAGTGCAGGTTGGTCAGGAGGATATCTATGAGGGTGCCCGTGTTTACAGATTTGGGGTTGTACCTGGTAGGTTCCTTGATAATTTGTGTGAGATTGAGGGCTCTAACATTAGCTTAGACTTGACCAAGGTATTGAACATTTCCAGACTGCTGAAAATGTTAATGTTCTTGTGGGATTATGATCTAATTGGCTAAATGGATACAGTCTCTTTTTTTCACAACCAGTAACAGTGAGTTCTGTTGTTCCCACTATCTGACCTCCCTAACCCAGGTAATGTAGCTAGTGTTCCCATTACAGACAGATGAAACATGGCATGCACAGTGCTGGTTGAGCATATATACTCATTAAGGATGGATGACAATGGCATAGTGTAGACTGACTGCGAGCTGGCAGTTGATGTGATTACACTGTGCTATCAGAGCTCCAATCAGATAACAGAGAGCCACGAGGCAGGAACAGACAAAGTCCACAGCAGGAAGCTAGCCAGCCCAGTACAGGGCAAACATTAGGTACTGTGCTCACAAGATCAGGAATTTACAATAGTCTGAAAATAAGGGCTGACTGTATTTTAGGGAAACTGGAACAGAATGTCTGCAGTCGATCACACTCTAGTCACATCATGCATAGTGTTGGTGAAGCAGGCCTGGGCAAAAAGTTTGTTTAACTATCCTTATGGGGTCCGAACAATTGATTCCCATTCAAAATCCTATTTTGGTGGTTACATCTGAAATAAATAGCGAAATTATTAAATACTTTATCGAGTTTACCTCCCAGATTGGACACATTTGTTATGGTATTGTGTAAAAAGACATGACTTTACAATTTAAATGACTGAACATGTATGAATTATGTGTATTGTTAGTTGATTTGGATATTGTTTAGGTATAGGCCTATATGATCAGGACTATTTCCTAAGTAAAAGAACATTAAACCTTTTTTAACATTTAACCTTTCTTCTCTTTTAAGTCTTATTTAAGTTAAAATACACATTGAAGTCTTATTTACAGTTTGACTGCAAGATATGAATTGCCACAACAATGTTTGTTCTTCAAATGATGTATTTTATAAAAATAGAAAAATGATGTTCTAAGTCTGACTGTTTTCATTATCATGATAGCTAACAGCTACACAAAGTGGTAGACGTGCACTGCACACACACACACATTGCCGTTGCCTCTTCAGAAAGATGCAGGAAATACGAATCACTGATGCATTTTGTTCATGTCTTGATAAACTTAATAATACATTTTAAATACACTTAGTTGATTCCCTACTAAGGTCAATACATTTTTGAATATTGTTGGATTCCGTTTTAATGCCTGGATTCGGTGAGGGCCCTATTTATACTATTTGAACCAGAACAAGGCTCTCCACTACCTATTGTTCCTGCATTGATGATTTGTAGTTGTATTTTATTCCAGATCCCCATTAGCTGCTGTCAAGTTTCAGCTACTCTTCCTGGGGTCCAATCATCATTACATAAAATAAAACCAGTGGTGTTTTGCGGGTACTATTTAATGAAACCGTCAGTTGTGGACTTGTGAGGAATCTGTTTCTCAAACTAGACACTCTAATGTACTTGTCCTCTTGCTCAGTTGTGCAACGGGGCCTCCCACTCCTCTTTCTATTCTGGCTAGAGACAGTTTGCGCTGTTTTGTGAAGGGAGTAGTACACAGTGTTGTACGTGATCTTCAGTTTCTTGGCAATTTCTGGCATGGAATAGCCTTCATTTCTCAGAACAAGAATAGACTGACGAGTTTCAGAAGAAAGGTCTTTGTTTTTAGCCATTTTGAGCCTGTAATCGAACCCACAAATGCTGATGCTCCAGATACTCAACTAGTCTAAAGACGGACAGTTTTATTGATTCTTTAATCAGAACAACAGTTTTCAGCTGTGCTAACATAATTGCAAAAGGGGTATATTTTTTTTCTTCTCTTCTTCATTTTACCCCTTTTTTTCCACAATTTTGTGGTATCCAATTGTTTTAGTAGCTACTATATTGTCTCATCGCTACAACTCCCGTACGGGCTCGGGAGAGACGAAGGTTGAAAGTCATGCGTCCTCCGATACACAACCCAACCAAGCCGCACTGCTTCGTAACACAGCGCGCATCCAACCCGGAAGCCAGCCGCACCAATGTGTCGGAGGAAACACCGTGCACCTGGCAACCTTGGTTAGCGCACACTGCGCCCGGCCTGCCACAGGAGTCGTTGGTTCACTCACGAGACTCCCAGTTACACAACAAATGTTCCTTTTGTTCCATAAAGCTGATTTTTATATCCAAAATACCTCCGTTTGTTTGGCGCATTATGTTCAGATATCCACAGGAAAGAGCGGTCACGACAACGTAGATAAAAATTCCAAATAGTTTCCATGATGTCCACAGAAACATGTCAAACGTTTTCAATAATCAATCCTCAGGTTGTTTTTAAAATATATAATCGATAATATATCAACCGCAAATGTCTTTCACAGTAGGAGAGGGAAAAGCAATACCTATCCAAACTCTGTTGCGCGAGCAAAACTCATGTGACCACTTGACGCGATGTTATCGTTCTGGCTCATTTTTCAAAATAAAAGCCTGAAACTATGTCTGAAGACTGTTGACACCTTGAGGAGGCGATAGGAAAAGGAATCTGGTTCATATCCCTTTAAATCCAGCAAGGGGAGGCTATGGAACATGGAGTTTTCAAAATAGAAGCCACTTCCTGTTTTGATTTTCCTCAGGGTTTCACCTGTAATATCAGTTATGTTATACTCACAGACAATATTTTTTTCAGTTTTGGAAACTTTAGAGTGTTTTCTATCCAATACTAATAATAATATGCATATATTAGCAACTGAGACTGAGGAGCTGGTCGTTTACAATGGGCACCTTTTCATCCAAGCTACTCAATACTGCCCCTGCAGCCATAAAAAGTTAACCAAACCTGTATGTTCAAGATTTTATGCAGTACATGTGAATTACAGGAGAAGGTGATCCACTCAATCCAGTCCCTGAGGAGAATAGATGGGAAGCAGCCCCGTTGGGAGGGGCCATACCAAGGACTCCTGGGGACAGCCTTTGCTGTGAGAATAGCTGAAAGAGCTACGTGGATTCATATCGCACTGCAAAGGAGTAGGACACATTGACACTGTCGAACAATCACAGTGTTGGAGAGGAGAACTGGAATCAACAGGATCCGGCGGTCATCTCTCTAACGAAAACTCCCTAACCCCGTCATTTCATCCCTGTGTTTGTTCATAGAAGTGGAAGTGGCCTCTGGCTGCTGATATGTTTTCTGGGAAAGGGGCGGGGCTTTACAGGTGTGCTGGCCGTCCTGAGCTGTCTGATCGTGGGAGCCATATTCCTGATACACCATGAACCCCGAGAAGGCCTAAGAGGGTAACTTGACTCATGTGCTAGACGAGGGGAATTTGATATTGCCATAGCATCTTAGCAGGTCACTGGAACTGAATAGGAAGGAAGAGAGAGTGAGATTGGGAAGGATGTCTCAGTGGAGTTCTATGTAGACCAAATGGGGTCTCTGACTCCTTGGCAGTCTAGGACTAAGAGCAGCCATTATGGAAGACATCTGTGCAAGTTCCTGTGTAATTCATGGAATCAAGTCATAGCTCACACTGAGAGGGGTGGCTATGCAAACCCACACACTCAATATGGGAACAGATGGAGTTTAGTAAAGGTGGGAGTTTCGGGCTGTGTTCCGGAGCAGGGGAGGTATTGTATAAAGGTACGAATTACCATTAAAACTGTAAAGATCCAGGATCTTGGATTATGGTATATTGGTTTTGATCAGTCTTTAACGGATACTATGGTACCATTCCAGGTGACAGAGGTGAGAGCTGGTAAGGATACTATGGGCAGCCAGAGTTCATCAGTCTCCCTAACACAACTGGTATTCCTAGTGTAATCATCCAGGGCCAAGGACCAGTGCAAATAGTTCAGACAGAAGACTTTAAAGAAGTGATAGAGAGACTGGGTTAAGAGATTCCAACCTCTGGTTAGAATGGATTCAATATACGGCCAGATCAGTAGCTAAAGAAGAATGCTATGCCTGTGCCACAGCTAAACCTCAGTTGACAACCATCCCTTTTCCACTAAATGGAATTAATTCACCTAGGGGAAGGGCCTGTATGGTAAAGCTATTCATGGAAGCAGGAATGCCAGATAATGACAGTTGTACGGATTTGCACTATTTATATCCACATGTTCTTCTGAAATCTAGGCTTCCTCCCTTCACAGTGGCAAGAGGACACTATTACTGTTTGGCCCGGTATAGTACTTATGGGAAATACGTAGGGGAAGTCAGTACCTGCAATAGGACAGAGAATGTTATTACTGATGAGTGATCTGGCAGACTGGTTGAGACCTAGGGATTTCAGTAAGATAAGGAGGCCCAGGGCTGACATCTGGTGGTTGTGTGGGGGAATGACGTTATGGCCGAGTTTACCTACTAATTGGACAGGACTATGTGCACTAGTACATTTGGGAATGCCTTTCACACTCATTCAACACCATGACACGAAGTTGGCCAAACGGGAGAAAAGAAGTACTCCGTCTGGGTCTTTTGATGATAGAGTATATATTGATAACATTTGGGTTCCACGGGGGTGCCAGATGAGTTCAAAGCAAGAAATCAGATCTTAGCATGTTTAGAGTCAAATATTTTCTGGTGGTCCACTCTCAATAAGAATGTGGACTGGATCAATTATATTTATAATCCAGCCAAGTCATTATCCTGTATTGCAAAGGCATGCAGCCATCTGAAAGGCCTTCTGGTTGAGGACTCTGCTCCTGATCTCTATGTTGCTGAGGGGAACCAGGAGGACATGGAGTGTCTGGCGCACGGCTACACCCCGTTTGCTTGGTACGCAGGTCCATGGACCTCTGCCCTGGGGTGACCATGTTGTCTCTCACCAGAGCAGCCCACCCAGGCTCACCCTCCGTGTCTGGATGGCCTCTCGCTCCCTGGTCAGCAGCCTCCTAATCTCATGCCGGGTCAGATGGTACAGTGATCCCCCCTAGGGTGGCTGCCATCACACTGTGAGTACGGACATTCACCAATGCACAGTCTGCACACAGGCCCTCAAATATCACCCTTTCCACATAGTGCTGCAAGCTGGGCAACACCATTTCTGCGGGGGGGTGGGGGGGGGTGTGTGTCCCTGCAAATATGTTTTAATTTTGGCCTGAGATAATGAAAGTAGGCACTGTGCAGAATGGTGATCAAGTATGGAGAGAATTGATTATCTCCCAAATATGGGTCCATATTGTGAATTCCCTAAAAATGACTTACCTTCTTGGTGGGGGGTGAATGCATCAGTGAAATGGTGCCACTGTGTTAACTGAAGTGTCTCAGCCTTCTGTGATGTCACAAAGGACAACTAATGTTATAATGTCATAATCCCAGTTGGTATTCACGTAATAATAAGGAATTTCCCTCAACCACGCCCACAAATTGGGGAAAATCTTAATTGACCCCCATTGTAAAAGAGACATTGTAAAAGCGACAAACTTAGTTTGTTATACAGAAATAAGAAAACATCCCAAAAAGCTGCTATGTTGTTCAATGTACATGTAGCCAAGACAAAAATCCCGACCTAAGGTTTGCGATACTACCAGGTAAGGAAATAAAGCCTGCAAGAAGAGCCCTGTGGCTTCAGGCTATTCGATGTGGAAAATGTGGAGATGCGGTGTCCAAGTAGGCTACACGTAACTATGTGTGTGGAAAACATTTTATCACAGGTAAAACATTTCACTTGTTTAGCAAAGTCTGTTTGTAACTATTATTTGTGTTGCTGGTCTTGGTTTGATGAACGTTCCAGTCGGTAGCTAGCACTCACTCACTCAAGTGTCTGCTACTGTAGCATCATCATGAAAAGGGGCATGAGGGAAGCAATTTATAAGTTTTGAGAACGCTAGCGAGCAGCACAAAAAAAAGAGAATGTTCCTCCCCCTCATTGTGAGCAAGACAAAGGAGATGATCGTGGACTACAGGAAAGGGAGGGCCGAACAGGCACCCATAAACATTTACAGGGCTGTAGTGGAGCGGGCCAAAAGTTATAAGTTCCTTGGTGTCCACATCACCAACAAACTATCATGGTCCAAACACACCAAGACAGTCAGGAGACTGAAAAGATTTGGCATAGGTCCCCAGATCCTCAAAAAGTTCTACAGCTGCACCATTGAGAGCATCCTGACCGGTTGCATCACCGCCTGGTATGGCAACTGCTCGGCATCTGACTGTAAAGTGCTACAGAGGGTAGTGCGTATGGCCCAATACATCACTAGGACCAAGCTTCCTGCCATCCAGGACCTATATACTAGGTGGTGTCAGAGGAAGGCCACTCACTGTTTATTATCTATGCATAGTCACTTTATCCCTGCACATTGACTCGGTACCGGTACCCCCGTTATGTAATTTGTTTGTGTTCGTTTATTTAGTAAATATTTTCTTAACTCTATTTCTTGAACTGCATTGTTGGTTAAGAGCTTGTAAGTAAGCATTTCACTTTTGTATTCAGCAATTAAAATTTTACATGATTTGATTTGATTTGCAACTTGTTTGAATGGAATCTGGCATATTGGCAGTTATTTAGAAAAATTAATGGAACCATTAATCTAAAACTGTCTGGCTAGCTAACTAATAAGCATACAGTGCAGATAATCTGCATTGTTTTGTACAATATTTTATCACAGCACTGGCAAACCATGGTTGACCTTACCAAAATGTCTGATCTTTTATACCATCATAAGAAGGTTCATGTCCATTCTAATTCCTAATACTATGCATCTAGTGGCCTGAATGCAAATTCTTCAATTGCTTATAATGTACATACAGGACCCAGTAATGGAAGATCTAATCTCTCAATGTTCTAACCTCTTAATGTTCATCTCGAAGTGCACCAAATTCATGCATTTAGATGTTAATGCCCCCGGATCCCCCTACTGGCTTTGGGCTAAGCCCCATGTCTTCAAATCCAAGATTTGCCCCTGCAAGGAGATGGAACTTGATTACATATTGAGAGAATGAGAAGAATAAATCATTATCGAGGACATGCTTTTGCTTGATTCAATTCATAATTTGTGATCAACCAAAGTATTACAAAATGTTAGTTTCCATCAAAATACCTCACTATTGCTGACAACAAAATTATCCAGTACAGTGCAAACAATTCTTACCCCAAATAGCTCATATCATGCAAAATGTATTTATTTGTGCATCACGACGGCTTTGTATATGGTCTGGAACGCGCTCTAAATTGGATTAATTCTCAGCAGGAGCACACAATAATGTGTGATTGTGAACCAAATGTCAGGGCATTCCAACATGTGGACATTCTTGCATCTGCAAGAACTACCCCCCTCGAGTATTCCATTGGTTCCTGCAGGAATGCCCTCCCTCAAGTATCCCATTGGTTCCTGCAGGAATGCCCTCCCTTGAGCATCCCATTAGTTCCTTCCTCGAGCAAGCAATCTTCATGCTTGTGTGACACCTTTGATATTCTGGATTCCCCCTGATTGTGTATGGGATTAAAATGTTGATCAAAAGCTTAATAGATCTATTGTCAGAATTTTTTGGGGTGGTGAAGGACACTCTCTACCGGTGTCCTAGCTAGCTAGCTACCGTGGTCGCCCCCGCCACATGTGTACCGGAGACCGAGTTAGCTAGCAAGCACAGAGTGTCCTTCACTAATACCTGCTCTCGTCCATAACAGAACTGTGGGAAAGCACTGCCCGACAGGCTGTGATGAGAGACACTGTCTACCGGTGTCCTAGCTAGCTAGCACATAGTGTCATTCGCTCCGACCTGCCAAACACCTGCCCTTGCCGGCATTAACAGTGTCTGCCTCTTCTTCTGTGCGGTTTATCGTTGGTTGGTATCCAACCTTATGGTGCATTACTGCCAGCTACTGTAATGGAGTGCACCCGCCTCCTTCCTGTGTACCGGAGTCCTAGCTAAAAATTGGACCAATAGTAGATGCAGGATGCCCACATGCAGGAACGCCCTGAATCGCGGGCCGCTATTACACCCTTCTCAGCACATGAGAAAAGGATAGTGGGAGGGGGCCCTTGCGCATCTTGCGACCTGTAGCAGCTGCTATCTAGCAATCAGCTGATCCCAAATACTGCTTACCAGATCAGCATAGAAAACACATAAGCAAAAGAAAAAAGGTTTGAGGCATGATTGACTCAAGGTCTAATCCTAAATAAAGTTTTCAACTCACTGAAAGACCTTATTGTAACGGTTCTCTTGTGGTGAAGGAGAGGCGGACCAAAACGCAGCGTGGTGGTTATTCATGTTTCTTTAATGAAGACGCTATACATGAATAAACTAACGAAAACAATAAACGTGAGAACTCAAAACAGCCCTATCTGGTGCAAAACACAAAGACAGGAACAATCACCCACAAACACACAGTGACACCCAGGCTACCTAAGTATGATTCTCAATCAGAGACAACTAATGACACCTGCCTCTGATTGAGAACCATACTAGGCCGAAACATAGAAATCCCAAATCATAGAAAATCAAACATAGACTGCCCACCCAACTCACGCCCTGACCATACTAAATAAATACAAAACAAAGGAAATAAAGGTCAGAACGTGACACTTATCACTGAAGCTTGCTAGAATATGAGCTCCTCAGGTATCTCACTTCAGAGTATGGACTCATCACTTTTCCCCTGTGCAACTCAACCTGTGTAGCGATGGATTGGGTTGGTAACGTTGTGATCGCACTGTCGCTATGGGAGTTAACTTGTCCAGGTGGGTGAACAAAGTTTGCATTAATTTTCATGAGTCAACATTGATAACTATATATGTATTGTTTTTTTGGGTCTGGAAGTAAGTAGGCCACATACACACTCATACACAGACACACACATTTCCTCAAACACTTGCTGACCAGCACCATGTAGCAAGGTCAAATATTTTCTGAGGAATGACCTAACTTGTAATGTTGTCTGTCTCTGTGTTAGATCAGGAGAAAGTATTTGACTATGTTGATGGACTTGGATGTGGAACAGCTCCGTATTCCAGTGAGCACTCTTTATTCTTTACTCCCAATCAGGTCAGTCCAATTAAGATGTGACCTTTTAAATTTCCATTGATGTACAGTGGGGGGAGCTGGTGGTTTGGTAGCTTGAATGATATCCCACTCTCTCTGTAGGAGCAAGAGTACAGTGAGTTCTCCCGGATTTGTAGAGACCTGCCCCAGATCGGGGATGCTGTCATGATCACTTGTGCAAAAGGCGGGGTCCAGTTCTCAGCCAGTGGAGAGTTGGGCACTGGCATCATCAAGCTGTCCCAGACCAACAGCTGTTCTGCAGGTCCCAATATGTTCCAGATGCCAGTTAAATCCTGTAGGAATGCTGTATACTGTATTATGGTTGAGGCAATATAACTAATGATATTTGTTTTGTGATACAAATGTGTTTCCATGCGAGAAACATTTAAGTTGTTTGATGGATACAGTATGTTTGCCACATCTTGTTTATCCTTATCAAACGGCTAATTTATGGGCGTATCAATTTTGCAAGTACATAGTTTTAGACTATGTTGTTTTGACATACTCACATACCTGTACACATCACAAGGCAGTTTGTATTTAGAGCAAGCTTTTTGCATGTTCTCTTGAGATTGTCAGATAATTTATTGTCTAACATAGTATGTCCCCACAAATGCATGATGTGAACTTCTGACATGTCTGGGACAGAGGAGGCTGGTGGGAAGACGTATAGGAGGATGTTCTCATTGTAATTTCTGGAATGGAATCAATGGAACGGAGTCAAACACATTGTTTCCATGTGTATGATGTGTTTGGTGCCATTCCATTGATTCCATTCCAGCTCAGGAAACTATTTTTATTTTATTTTTACATGTATTTAATTTCTTAGTTTTGGCACTAAACAGTCTCCATATATACTTCAATGAATTTTTTCCACCGGTACCGGGGAACCTTCAGACGAGTCTCGTGGTAGTAAAACAGCCGACATGTACATGTTCGTGAGAGACTCAGCAACCACAGTTAATGAAGTCACTGAAACCCTTAAACAGTCTATTTTGGAATGGGTGGACAGTAGTAATAAACTGGTCTGGAGCATCTCTAAAACTAAGAGCATTGTATTTGGTACAAATCATTCCCTAAATTGAGGAGACTAAATTACTTGATGTTACCTTAGACTGTAAACTGTCATGGTCTAAACATATAGATTCAATGGTTTAAAGATGGGGAGAGGTCTGTCCATAATAAAGAGATGCTCTGCTTTTTTGAGAACTCACTCCACAAAGGAAGTCCTGCAGGCTCTAGTTTTGTCTTATCGTGACTATTGTCCAGTCATATGGTCAAATACTGCAAAGAAAGACATAGTTAAGCTGCAGCTGAACCAGAACAGAGCCGCATGTCTTGCTCTTCATTGTAATCAGAGGTCTAATATTAATACTATGCATGCCAGTCTCTCTTGCCTAAAGGTTGAGGAAAGACTGACTGCATCACTTCTTGTTTTTATAAGAAACATTGATGTGCTGGAAATTACAAATTGTTTGCATAGTCAATTTACACACAGCACTGACACACACTTACCCCACCAGACATGCCACCAGGGGTCTTTTCACAGTCCCCAAATGTCAAGGAAATGGAGTCAGCTAATGGGGTCCTAATAAATTAAATTAAATCAAATCCCACCTTTCCACAGTGGGGTCATATTAGCATGTAGCCCAAACTGTTCGGAATCTACAGACAGAAGTTGTCAGATCGGCTGTACCGACTTCAGACGAGTCCCAAAACACTTGTGGTAGAGCAAAACGTAGAACATGTGTTTGTGTTCGGGAGAGTCTTATGTTTCCATAAGGGGGTCATAATAGTTTGTATGCCAAACTGTTCGGACGCTACAGACGATTTTGTGAAAAGACCGATTTTCGGGATGTCTCATAGTCTGACAAACACCACTCTAGCTCTGTCACCTTTCACCGCAGATGCGGAAGTGCGACATCAGCGGATGTGGTGGATTGAGATGCACCCAATGCAAAAAACAGATATCTGTAGCTTAAACTGACAGATTTTTATGGGGATTTTTTTAATGATGCTAATTGGACTCTAGAGGGGACTAAAACAAAATATATTTCTCTGAGCAATTGTATTAGTATAAAATTATTATGGATTATATAAAGATTATAATTATTTAAAAAGGGTGTCAAAAATTCTGGACCAAACTGTACCTATGGTACCTACAGTATATTTCACATTCCCTTTTCCTTTTCAGTCTAGTTATCAAATAAATGTAAAAAAATATTTTTTTAAATCACATGCAACGAATACAACATGTGTACGCTTTACTGTCAAATGTTTTCTTACGTTCCCTTTCCCAACAATGCAGAGTTAAAAAGTATGAAACATTTGCTAAATAAAAAAAGGAAATAGTAACACAATAAAATAACAATAACGAGGCTATGTACAAGGAGTACAGGTACCGAGTGTGGTACATGTAGGTAGGGGTAAAAGTGACTAGGCAATCAGGATATATCAAAACAGAGTAGCAGCGTATCTGAAGCGTGTGTGTGTGTGTGTGTGTGTGTGTGTGTGTGTGTGTGTGTGTGTGTGTGTGTGTGTGTGTGTGTGTGTGTGTGTGTGTGTGTGTGTGTGTGTGTGTGTGTGTGTGTGTGTGTGTGTGTTGGAGTGTCAGTGTGGTATGTGTGCGCGAGTGCAAGGGAGTCGGTGCAAAAAAAGGGGGGTCAAAGGAGAGACTGAATTGAATCTGCAGGCTGGCAGTTCATAGGAGAGGGATGACGGAGAGGAGGTGTGTGGCATGTAAAGAAAGCAAAGAAATTGTGACAGAGAATAGGAGTGAGATTAAAGGGAGGGAATAAGAAACATGACAGAAGGAGTGCAAGAAGTGTGAATGTTAAACAGGCTGAGGAATAAAAGTATAGAGAGGAGAAAGGGATGGATATAGTGGATGAAGTAGCGTGGCATAGACAGAGATGGGTTATTGTGTGTATGAGTGCATGCACAGCAACCTTTGTTGGAGAAGATATGGTGAAAAAGCAAACACACACACACATCCTCAATTAGACTCAACATTGGAATGTAATCCACCAGGGACACCAAGCGCTCGCTGGAGCTAGTCGCTAGGCTAAAAATAGACTTAGTGTCGACAGGAATGTGATAGACCGATAGGCAGAAAACCCAGAGGCACACCGACAGACTCATGGAAATATTTAACCTTTTAAGCTTTTCCCCTGTAATATAAATTGCAGTGGAATTGAATACATGTAGTGTAACAAAATGACTCATGAAAGAGTATAAGCCTATTTAATTGGTAGATCTTTATGTGACACTAATTTATTGGCTCTTAAAACAGAATGACTTCTTACTGTATTATTATTGAAAGAATTACAGAAGACTTTACCCTGGTTGAGTGAAAAAGACACAGACATCCACACCTGCTTATAACTTCGCTTGCCCTTAGAGAACATGCGTTTTTGGATAGCTGAGATGGCTGAGAGAATGTGTTTGCATTGGTCATTAGAATTTCTATCTAAATCCATATCAATCCTTGACATCATTGAGATGGAGTGTTCACTCAGGCTGTTATCTGCATGCTCTCTATTTCTTTTTCTTTATTCAAATCTTTCTCCTCTTCATTTTTTACACCTCCCCCTTGTGTCTGATTAACCTTTCTCTCTCCTTATGGTCTAAAACACTGCTTAGCAACAGTTTCCACAGCAACAAACTCCTAAAGAAAACTATATCTCTCTCTTCCCTCCCTGACTTGGAGTCTTGTTCATTAGAAAGTTGACTGTTTTTGACTGTAATACCTTTACCCCCAAAAAATGGCTTCTGGCAAACTGTTGTGGGAAACCTTTTGGTCAATTTGCCACAATAGCTCATGTTTTCACATGAAAATTAGTTTTGTGGCAAACTTGCAGCAAATTTGCAGTGACTTGTGAACTTCTGGCAAACAATTCTGGGAAACTTGTGGCGAACATTCTACTCTTTGCTGCAAATTTGCTGCAAACTCCGTATGAATATGCACATTAGATCTGGTTTTTGGTTACTGTGTGTTAACATTGAAATGTTGTATCTATTTAAACCAAATCACATACAACTTGCTTATCACAGATAAAACTGTACTAAACATACTAAATGTACTAAATATAATAAACAACATGTATTCAATGTCGTAACAGATACAAATAAATCCAATACAACCAGAAATCATCAGTACGCTAATGAAGAAAATAGCAAAGACTGGATATTTCCCTACCTTTTTATGTAGCTACAGCATTTACAGAGAAATGTGAACACTATGGGAATGTTGACCTTAGGATGTTTAAAGGGGCAACTACAGAATTTATACGAGCCTACTGATAACTGAGTAATAGCTTTCAACCAATGGAAGTTTAAAAGATAATGAACAACATTTAAATAATTAAAACAACAAAAAATGCATCACACCCAGTTCAGAACTATTGCCTTTTTGAGTGAACATTGGAGATGGCGGTCTTTCATCCAAAGCTGGTTGAATTCAGAAAACACTAAATAAAAACAAAATTAGGATACTGAAAACCATAACTGAAAAGTTAGACTCAGCAGTTAATGGACGTTTTGTAAAAACGGAGTCAGATGTTACAAGTTGTTATAAGTTGCCTCGATGTTGCTATACTTCCCCCTGAAACTGGCATTCTATATATTTTTCAGCAAGGAAACAATGTTTCTGCCTTGTATAAATGCTATATAAATAAGCGGTGTAGCTAGCATAAACTGGGACTTACTGTAGGCCTACTAAATCTAACTTTAAATCTGTGGCCAACTGTTCCTGGAGAGCCACAATATACAATATTTTTCTCCAGCCAAGCTTCAACACAATCGATTAGAACAAATCATATAATTATGATATTCAATCTACGCTGGGGACTTGAGACAGTTGTCTACTAGTTGTCTCTTCTTCCTGGCTCAGGTGTATAAGGTTTGGGTGGAAGAAAAACAACATTGAAATTGAGTTATGCCTAATATGGATATTCATATTATTCATATTATTTTCCCAAAATGAATTATAGCCATGCCTTGACCTGGTGCACACACATTTCTCTGTCCTCAGTTTGACTGAAGGCCTCAATCATTATTTTTACCTTGTAACTGATTGCTTCTAGAAAGAGAGAAGGAACAACACATGATCAAGATAATGAATGTATGGGCTACATTTATGAGAATAATACATTCATTTGCTTACTTTATCAAGCTTGAAGACAATACACCAATTCATCACTCAAAAAACGGGTTTTGAGTGAGTGCGCCACTGTCGCCACGATCGTTATAATGAATGTCGGACCAAGGCGCAGCGTACGTAGAGTTCCATATGTTTAATTAAATTGAAACTCACAAAAACAAATAAAGAGCCAAACAAAACGTGAAGTCATGGAGAACTCACAGGCCACAACACACAAACAAGATCCCACAAAACACTGGGGGGAATGGCCAACATAGACATACAATAACCTAGATAACCCACCCTAGTCACACCTCGACCTAAGCACCATAGAGAATAAAAGGCTCTATGGTCAGGGCGTGACAGCCACAAATGTAACGGTTTTCTAGTGGTGATGAAGGAGAGTCGGACCAAACTGCAGCGTGTCGATTGAGATTCATGTTTAATCAAATAAAGAAACACGAACACTACACAAAACAAAACAATAAACGTAACCGAAATAGCCTATCTAGTGCAAACTAACCGAGAGTACACATAGGACACTAAGGACAATCACCCACGACAAACTCAAAGAATATGGCTGCCTAAATATGGTTCCCAATCAGAGACAACGATAAGCACCTGCCTCTGATTGAGAACCACTCCAGACAGCCATAGACTTTGCTAGACAACCCACTAAGCTACAATCCCAATACCACCACCAAAACCCCAAGACAAACACACCACAATTACAAAAACCCCATGCCACACCCTGGCCTGACCAAATACATATAGATAAACACAAAATACTTTGACCAGGGCGTGACAACAAACATCTTCTCAGGGTGTTGATGCATCCTCCTCCCAAAACAGCCTCTTCCAGCACCTTGTGCAGGGGAAGGGTATCCATCTGTAAAAGTGTCTTGCTTTGATGTCAAGTCAGCTCATATTGTTGCTACCTTAGCTGTTGTGCTAGCTAGCTAACATGTTACAGAACAGTGCCACTAGCATATTGACATGCATATTAGTATTAACCTAAAAATATTTAGGCAAATCATTAGTTAGCTAGCCAACTATCACATTAATTGTGCAAAAATAGGATAGCTAACATTAGCTAGTTAGCTATTCACTAGCCTGCTAGCTCAGCGCTAGCCAGTCATTGACACTGACTGAAAATGTTTCACTCTATACCATAAAACATGACATTGCTAACTAGGCATCAATTATCTAACAATTTTACATTTGAATTAAAAAGTTAGACGCTCACAGGACAACTTAGGTAGGTAGCTAGATAAATAGCTTGCTTACCATTTTCCAACTGATTTTTCAAATCCCCCGATTGGTTGTCAACTGTTACTGATCTTGGAACTCATGTGTTCAACAGAAATTACTTCTGGTAAACCGTTTGCCAATAGTGGCATTAAATATGGTTGCCACAGGTTTGCCTCAGATTCAAATAGAATCTTGGAAGAATTGTTTGCCACTAGCGGTAATAAAGCACTCCTCAGGAGAGACCTCTATGATTATTGTTGTGAGTTCTGTTATCTTGATTGAGTTCATGAGTAAATTGACCTCTTAATTGACTGTTAGGAGAAACTGCATGAGAGGTCAAAGAGGGCCAATCTCAAGTTATTCAGCTGTCTATAGAAAAGGAATGGGAAAGGATCTCAGATCACTGCTGAATTAGTGAAAATACAATAGTGAAGGCACATTTTAGAGACAGAACTGTGTAAACAATAGTGCCATGACAATACCCATAAAATATCTTGCAACGCCATCTGCATTTTAATTCATTTCCAATTGGTACTTCAAATGCTTTTATAAAATCTATAAATATACAGTAAAACATACAATCACAGATTCCCAAGGGACATTTTTACCATGACCTTACCACACAATGATCTTGTGTTCATTCTATCACTACTGATATAAAAATGTATTGTGCTGCTAAGACCTAGCCTGAGTAGCCTCTGAATACAATTCCAAACAGAGAGTGGGGAACTCATGCATCTCTTCACCCCCTCTTCATCTGCTTGGCTTGTGCAATACTTTCGAGCAAAGCCACTGTTATCAGCGCAGTACTGCTGTCAAGTCTTAAACCCTGGTGATGTGTGAAATGTACATGTGCTCAATGGCACATAGCCTAACTACAGTAATTTACATATTTAGGGAACTCAAGCTAAAAAGTATTTTATTCAATGAAATCATTGTTTTATCTGTTAAAGGCTATGTATTTAGTTGTTTAGCCTGCATAACAATCTACAATGTACATGTATATGTCCTCTTTGCTTATCATCATGATCAGCAAAATGTCCAAAAGCCTACAGAAAAAAACATAAAAGTAAGATATCCCCAATGAGCTCAATATGGCTTTTATCTTGAGTCCTACAAATCCAGCTCCCTGTGTGTGACCAACTTCAATGGGGAACAGATTGTTGGCCAGGTTCCGTTTGTGACTGTCTTATATTAGATAGGGAAAGACATCTTGCGCACGCGGTAAGAATCTAGACCAGAGAAACCCTACAGTGACTTCAGGACCACGGACAGCGACTTAAAGAAGGCTTACAGAGAGGGCCAGTCTCTCTCTCTCTCTCTCTCTCTCTCTCTCTCTCTCTCTCTCTCTCTCTCTCTCTCACACACACTCTCTCTCTTGTGCGCGGTGCTTTGAAATGCGCAAGTTTATATCTCACAAGGTTACCACTTACATCAAGATCCTCAGAACAAAAAGTGCGCGCGACTAAAGGAACGCCTCAGAGTGGTTTACTGTAAAGAGCAAGACATCAACACAATAACACCATGCAGGTAAATTGAAAAGATAGCATGTATATTTTGTTGTATTTGTTGTGGGTTTTTTAATTGTTGGAATAGCCTAAACAAATTGCTGCAGAGTTTTGAGTTCAGTACGAGGCAGACCTGCTGAATCCATGCCCACGTCATTCGTGGAATAACAGTTATGGCAGAAAATAATCATTGAGTTATTGCAAAACATGTCATACAGTGGACAAATAAATACATCCAATCAATTAGTATTATATTTTTTACTATTTTAATGTGAGTGCTGTTGAATCAATCAAATGAAACAGTAACCAACTGCCATGGAAAATAGGTAATGTCAGCTAGTTGGTGTCACTGATATTGTACCTGCTCTGACGATGCCTCTATTCTATGCCATTTTGTGACAATGGCTAGGCTAAACTTATTGATGGTAATTATTACTGTCTGCAGTATTGTATGTCACTATCTTAGCAACAACAACAATAATAACAATAATTATTAGGTGGGTGCTTATATTTGTCCTATTTCACTCATGTACATGTGTATTAGTACATGTGTGAATTGGATTTTTTTTTTTTTTTGCATATCCCAACTCCCCCTGAAACACCATTGGAGAGTGGGGTCATGGCCAAGGTCTTAGTTTAAAGCGGTAATCAACAGTTTAATTCATTTTAAAGCATACTCTCCGCCTATTTCGATAACAAACTGAGGGATGGGGCTGGAGAAACTTAACCACTCTCACAGACAGGTCTCTGGATGCAAGGACTGACCATCCATGATATCAAAAATATAATTTTAACTGTGTTTTGAGGCTATATGGCGTTTGTTTACATTTACTTTGTTTACAAACATTGTAGTAAAACCAGCTTATATTTTGGGTTCTGATGTGGTACAACAGTTGAACTAAGATCATGAGAAATGTATAAGTTACATTCTTCAAGAATCAACGGGTACATATCTGTCACGCCCTGACCTTAGATATCTCTGTTTTCTTTATATTTTGGTTAGGTCAGGGTGTGACTAGGGTGGGTACGCTAGTTTTTGAATTGTCTTGGGTTTTTTGTATGTCTAGGGTTTTCGTGGGTCTAGGGGATTTGTATGTCTATGATATGGTCCTGATATGTCCTGATATGGTTCCCAATCAGAGGCAGCTGTTTATCGTTGTCTCTGATTGGGGATCATATTTAGGTAGCCATTTCCCTTTGGTGTTTGTGGGATCTTGTCTATGTGTAGTTGCCTGTCAGCACTCATTTGTATAGCTTCACGGTTCGTTTTGTTATTTTTTTAGTTTGTTCAGTGTTTCATTCTTTAAATAAATAAGAAAGTACGCATACCATGCTGCGCCTTGGTCCGATCCTTATAACGAACGTGACAATATCACAATTTATGTAACTGCAGATTGCCCATTTAACTGTGTTGTAACCATGTATTACTAAATTATGTGTATCAATTTCAGGCAGGCAATTACTATAAATATTTTAAAGTTAAGCCATTGTCCAAAGGCAAGCATTCAGATATAATGTAATGTATTTAATCAACTAATGGTGTCCATATTGATATATAGAGTGACTGACTGTTCAACCCATTGTAGAGATTGTGATAGACAGAAGTCTAGAAGCTGCAAAAAGCTTTTTATGAGTGCAATAGTTGAGTGTGTTGAGTGAAGTGCTGAGCATTCTGTCAGATAAAGTATGTACACATCACTCATTGCTGGAATTTGACCATGTGTTCTGCAGTTGCCTCACTGTTTGGAGTCGTACATTGAAACTTGGCATAAAATGATGTTGGTTAAGACGACACGTTGGAAAAGCTCAATGTGTTGTTGGACTGAAAAATATGTACAAGTATGGAGCTGAAATGTTCTCTTGCTTTGAAAGAAAAAAAAGTGCGGTAGTAGTCCTCCCCACCCCCCACCCCCTTATACAACACACACACACAGCAATGGTAAACAATTTTTTGGCATTCATTCATGTCTTGGGACCATCCGCCCAACAACACCAATGAGGGAGCCTTAGGATCTAACCATTTTCAATGTAGTTGTCTCAGTCTGTACTGTAATGTATTTTGACTCTGAGAGACACGGTGCATGTGCGATACAGTGCACAGAGATACAATATACTAATAGTGTTCTGTGATACAGTGCATCCCTCTGTGACAATAATCAGCTGAGTCCCAGCTGTTCCATGCAGCAAGGCATTACAGGCATGATTGAACCCTAGAGGCTCTCTGATTTACCACCCAGCAGCACTGTACCCTAAAACTTCTCAACTGACAGTCCCTTTCTCAGGAAATAACACAATACCAGAATGGATAGCTACGATTGCTTGAGTTAGGAAATATGGGCTTTTGTAATGTAAAAACTATTTCCCCAAAGTCCACACAATACAGTAGTTGAGGAAACCCTGGGGTCTATAGATCCAAGCAGGGACTTTCATACATTGTGATTGCAGACGCAGAGGGCAATTTGATAAGATTGAAATGTAACCACACTGTAACTTAAATTGAATTGTTCATTGAACAATTCATCCAGGCAAATAAAAGAGAGGTCACCCCACACCCCTTTCTCCCCTGTCGTGGAATCTGTTTTATCTGAGGAAGTGCATGCGGGGTTACTTAACGATCATGCCAATGGGAGAAGAGAGAGGAAGAGACAACTTGGAGGGGTGTATAGGGACTATGGAGGCAGATTGAAGTATTTCTATAAGAGAGTGTATTTGCTTGTTCAAGTACACTATATATACAAAGTAGGTGGACACCCCTTCAAATTAGTAGTGTCAGCTATTTCACCCACACCCGTTGCTGAGAAGTGTATAAAATCGAGCACACAGCCATGCAATCTCCATAGACAAATATTGGCAGTAGAATGGCCTTACTGAAGACCTCAATGACTTCCAATGTGGCATCGTCATAGGATGCCACCTTTCCAACAAGTAAGTTCGCCAAATTTCTGCCCTGCTAGAGCTGCCCCAATCAACTGTATGTTCTGTTATTGTGAAGTGGAAACGTCTAGGACAACAACGGCTCAGCCGCAAAGTGGTAGGGCACGCAAGTTCACAGAACGTGACCGCCGAGTGCTGAAGCACATAACACATAAAAAATTGTCTGTCCTCGGGTTCCAGACTGACTCTGGAAGCAACATCAGCACAATAACTGTTTGTTGCGAGCTTCACCATGCGCAATGCCAAGCATCGTCTGGAGTGGTATAAAGCTTGCTGCCATTTGACTCAGTGGAAATAGTGGAAACATGTTCTCCGGAGTGATGAATCACACTTCACTATCTGGGTTTGGAGGATACAAGGAGAATGCTACCTGCCCCATTGCATAATTTTGACTGTAAAGTTTGGTGGATGAGGAATAATGATCTTGGGCTGTTTTTCACGGTTCGGGCTAGGCCCCTTTGTTCCAGTGAAGGAAAATGCTAAGGCTACAGCATACAGTACAATGACATTGTACACAATTCTGTGCTTCCAACTTTATTGCAACAGTTTGGGGAAGGCCCTTTCCTGTTTCAGCATGACAATGCCCCGTGCACAAAGCGAGGTCCATACAGAAATGATTTGTCGAGATCGGTGTTTAAGAACTTGACTGGCCTGCACAGACCATCACCTCAACCCCATCAAACACCTATGGGATGAATTGGAACGCCGACTGCGTGCCAGGCCTAATTGCCCAACATCAGTGACTGACATCA
Organism: Oncorhynchus tshawytscha; assembly: GCF_018296145.1. Lineage (NCBI taxonomy): Eukaryota > Metazoa > Chordata > Actinopteri > Salmoniformes > Salmonidae > Oncorhynchus > Oncorhynchus tshawytscha. The sequence continues at coordinate 29,223,331 of NC_056461.1, read as the reverse complement.
CTAATGCTCTTGTGGCTGAATGGAATCAAATCGATGGTGCCAACTAAACTGACCTTTTGGGATATAAAGAAGGATTTTATCTAACAAAACGACCATGCATGTTGTAGCTGGGACCCTTGGGATTGCAAATCAGAGGAAGATTTACAAAAAGTAAGTGAGTATTTAATCGCTATTTGTGATTTTATGAAGCCTGTGCTGGTTGAAAAACATTTTGATGTGGAGGGCCGTCCTCAAACAATCGCATATCATGCTTTCACTGTAAAGCCTATTGTAAATCGGACAATGCAGTTAGATTATCAATAATTTAAGATTTTAACCGATATAAGGCACTTGTATGTACATAGATGTTTAATACCCATAATACCCATGATTATTTATTTGAATTGCGTGCCTTCCAATTTCACCGGAGGTTGCCGGCAGGTGTCCCGCTGGCAGAACGCCTAGCCCAAAGAAATGTTTAACATTTTAGTTTTTAACATTTTAACTTCAATATGGAAAAAATAAAAGTATTGACTGCTGATCTCTATCCATGGTGCTGCAATTGCAACATGTCTCTGCGACTGCATGCCTATCGAAACATTGATAGGCTTTCTGTGGTACCAGGGCATGTATAGCTTTGCTTTAGCTAATGGATAAATGTTTATTTATAAGCCTATTTGGGCATAATTTTCTCATGTTAAGCCTAACAATAATTTCCCGAAGCTACACACAGTGTCACAATGCTAGACGTTTTAGACTGCTGGCTGGTGGAAATAATGTATGCAATGAAATGCAAACATTGCAGATTGTAAAATAAATGTTCGATGCAACAGCATACTAATCAGCTACCAATTGATTTAGTTGAATATACAACTGTCCTGTATAGGCTACCTGAACCTGCATGGCATGAACTGTCCTCGTGCTCTTTCCCAGCTTGGATAGAAAGTTGTTGTGCTTAAAACCAGTCCGTTAATGCCAAATAATACAGTCAGTCCACCCTAAAAACACTAGCTTACTGAGGATTGTTTCATTATGCAGTGTACTATCTATAACTATGTACCGTATTTAGCTGCTATTTAGAAACCTTTTACAAAATGACATATCAAATAGCCTAACACTGAGGAATAAGTAGTCGGCTTGAGGATAAATTCAGCCACTATTTATTGTTGAACTCAGCAGTTTTGTCTGGCTAATAACCTACACAAACAGGCTGCAATATTCAAGGCAAATTACTGTAAATAAAATAAAATAAAATCTAACTTGAGAGATGCCCTGGTGTCTTTTTGTAGGTCCGTGTTGCGGACCCGACTGTTTTCAATACTGAATATTGCCAACCCAGACCTTCCTGAGACATTGTGCAATATATGTCCATTGCGCTGCACACAATTTAAACTAGTCTTTTATGATGCATTCCAAAATATACCAGAGATAAGGGACTGTTGATTTCACTCTCAGTTAATCTCTTTACGTAATATGTTGCGACTGGCAATAAAGGAGAATGAGAGGCTCAATTAAAGATGTTGCAGAACTGGTGTATTTGAAGTACAACTCCCTTCTGCCCAGTTTCCCTGATGTTGCTACGGCAATCAAGCTGTTTTTACCATCCCTGTTAATTGTGCTTCTACAGAGAGTGTTTACTCAACTAAAACTCATAAAGAATTACCTAAGAATCATTAGGCTCCCGGTCTGCTATGTGCTTTTGAACACCTGACCACCTGTAAGTCATTGCACTGGCACCGTCGTAGACTTGACCACAGAATTTGTACACTCATGTCCCCTTATACTTTCAATCAGCACATTTCTTTCTTCACTTTTTCAGTCACATTCCCGAAGCACTTACCTTTCTAGTACATATGTAGATTAAATAGTTTTATGAATGACTTTTTGGAGGGTTACTGTCTAAAATGATTTATTAAATATAAAACAAAATAGACATCGATGACAGCGCATGGGTCCCCAGAGTTTGCGGGGGCTGCTGGGGTGTCCAGTATGCCAGTTCTCTCTTGTCCCAGACCTGTTGTTTTTGACCCTCTATCTCCCTCTCCCCACCCTCTCTCTCTCTCTTAGAAGAGGACTGCCCACCCCTCAGAGCCTAGTTCTGTTATGATGAGCGAAGGGGGGAACCCAAGAGCGGACTCAGCAGAAGAAACCGGATTGAATGCACAAACTGTTTATTGAACACAGCAAATGGGGAGTGCAGAACCGGGGCAGCTCAGCTGAGTTGCAATAACCAGGAGTGTAGAGTGAGGTTGGAGTTGGCAGCGTGGAACAGGGGAATAGGTCCTGGGGGGAATCCAAGGTAATGGTGGTGAGTAATATCCAGAGCAAGGTGGTTGGTGGTGAGATGTGGAACAGGAGACAGGAGACAGAGACAGAGCAGTTCTGCAAGGAGAGGACAAAAAATGATGTACGGCAGGGAAACATGCACAGCAGAGCAAACAGGATCTAGAGCAAAGACAAAAGGCTAGAATCATAACTAACAGATAATAGATTACAATTTGGCAGCATGGAGATGTCAGGAATGAGTATATGTAGAGGTCTTGATTTATGGGACAATATGCAGCTGGTAGGGATTAGCTCTAACTCCAACACACCTGTCTCCAACCACAACAAGAGAGAGAGAGAGAGAGAGAGAGAGAGAGAGAGAGAGAGAGAGAGAATTCAGGGGAGAACTGAAGGTTAGGACAACACCGGAGGGGCACCACAGAGGCCGTTGTGGAAGCAGATGTGACAGTACCAACCCCCCCCCCTCTACAAACGCTACCTGGAGCACGACCCGGCTTGTCTGGGTGTGAGGTGTAAAAATCCTGTAAAGAGGGAGGGAACCAGAATATGACGACGCTGTCAGGATTTGGCCAGGGTTGTTCTGGTTTTGGTCACTAGATGCCTCCATTGCGCTTTTTGACCCTTTTGTTTTCCCTTGTTCCCAGTTATTATTTGCACCTGTGCCTCGTTTCCCTTGAATGTATTTAAAGCCTTAGTTTTCCTCAGTTCTTTGCTCTGTGTTTGAATGTTAGCACCCAGCCCCAGTGATGCTGTGAACATGTGTTACTCCAGTTGGACTCTCTTGTGGTACTCTGTTTTTGTTCTTGTTTATTTATTTTTTATTAGCTTTTGATGCTTTTTTCTGCTGTACCTACCACCTTGTGGATTTACCTTTTGACTTGGAGGAGGATTACTTTGTTCCCCCTGGAATTACTTTTGACGTTGTGGATTTATATTTTTGCCTGAAGAACTTTCCTTTTTTACTTCATTAAAACACCGTCTCAAGTACTGCTGTGTCTGCCTCATCTTCTGGGTTCTGCCGACTATTCGTGGCTCAGTTTGCTAAGTGACTGTTTCTCACACCGGAGACCCGGGTTCGTAACCGGGTCCTGACAGACGCGGCACCCAGCTACGCTTCTCAGGCCCATATCCCTCCCAGTCCACCAGATACTGCCACCCGCGGCCCCGACGGCGCACTTCCAACAGCCACCGGACTGTATAGGTCATCGATAAGACGAGGGGGTGGAGGAGCAGCTGCAGGAGGGGACAAGGGACTGGAGCAGACTGGTTTAATTAATGAAACATGGAAGGTGGAGTGAATCTTGAGAGAGTCTGGGAGTTTTAGATGAACAGCAGAAGGGTTTATGACATGATCAATCTCGAAGGGGCCAATGAGTCGGGGAGCTAGTTTTTTCAAAACCACTTTCAGAGGCAAGCCCTTCGAAGAAAGCCATACCCTTTGGCCTGAAGTGTAGACTGGAGCCGCAGCACGACGACGGTTAGCCTTGGATTGGGTCCTGGCGGAGGCACAAATAAGAGCATTCCGGGCCCTCCTCCAAGTGCGATGACAACAGCACATGTTGTCCTGGACTGAGGGCACCGCTACTTCAACCTCCTGTGCAGGGAACAAGGGAGGTTGGTAACCCAGAGCACACTCAAAAGGAGACATACCTGATGAGGCATTGATGAGGGTGTTGTGGGCATATTCCATCCAGGGTAACTGGGCACTCCAGGAGGAAGGGTTAGCTGAAGTAACACAGCGTATAGCAGTTTCCAACTCCTGGTTGGCCCACTCGGTTTGACCGTTGGTCTGGGGGTGATAACCATACGAAAGGCTGACCTTAATGCCCAGAGCTGTGCAGAAGGCTCTCTAAACCTGGGATGTGAACTGGGGACCTCTGTCAGAAACAATGTCACTCGGGATGCCATGCAGTCGCAAAACATGGGATACCAGCAGATCCACAATCTCCCTGGAGGACGGAAAGCTTGGAGAGGGGAATGAAGTGAGCCGCTTTAGAAAATCGGTCAATAATAGTGAGGGTGACTGAGTTACCATTAGATGGGGGAAGCCCAGTGACAAAGTCCAACGCTATGTGACCAGGGGCAACTAGGTATGGGAAGAAGACGAAGCAGACCAGATGTAGGTTTGGTGGAGGTTTTATTCTGGGCACAGATTGAGTAGGCTGAGATGAATTCCATAGTGTCTCTCTCCATGGTGGGCCACCAAAATCGCTGACGTAGGAAGGTGACTGTCCGATTCATGCCAGGGTGACAGGTGACGTGAGTAGAATGGGCCCATTGAAGAACATCAGAATGAACTGAATCTGGCACAAACAGAGCCTTACCAGGACCGTTTCCAGGATCATGCTGGTTTAGCTGAGCCTGACGAACACGGGCCTTAAACTCACAGGTGACAGCAGCAACTTTGCAGGAGGATGGCATAATGGTCTCAGGCTCTGCACCTTTGTTGTCTGTGGTGAATTGACGAGAGAGGGCATCAGGCTTGGTATTCTTAGATCCGGGGCGATAAGTGAGTGTGAAGTTGAATCTACCAAAAAGCTATGCCCACCTGGCCTGCCGAGAGTTGAGATGTTTGGCGGTCTGAATGTAGGCTAGATTCTTACGATCCGTCCACACAATGAAGGGAAGTGCTGAACCCTCTATCCAGTGACGCCATTCCTCCAGAGCCAGCTTAACAGCCAAGAGTTCCCGGTTGCCTACGTCAAAATTTCTCTCTGGAGATGAGAACTTGCGGGACAAAAAGACACAAGGATGGAGCTTCTGATCCACGGGAGAAAGTTGAGACAGGACTGCCCCTATCCCAGTGTCGGAAGCGTCCACCTCGAGGACGAACTGGAGTTCTGGGTCTGGCTGGGTAAGGATAGGAGCAGAAGTGAAGCGGTGCGTTCCCTGGAATGCTGCCTCTGCCTCAGGGGACCAGTGGAATGGAGTGGAGGTTGAGGTGAGAGTAGTGAGAGGAGCTGCCAAACGACTAGTCACGGATGAATCGTCTATAAAAATTGGCAAACCCCAGAAAACGCTGTAACTGCTTCAGATTCATGGGCGCAAGCCACTCTGTGACTGCCCTAACCTTGGCAGGGTCCATTCGTAGCTGTCCTTGAGCAATAATGTAACCCAAGTAGGATACAGAGGAAACATGAAACTCCCATTTCTCAGCCTTGACAAATAGCTTTTCTCCAATAGCCTTTGGAGAAGTTGGGTGACGTGTTGCTTGTGAGTCGCAATGTCCTTCGAAAAAATAATAATGTCATCCACATATACAAAAACAAAATGCCCAATGACATCACTCAGGACATTATTCTCCAGGCCCTGAAAAACAGCCGGTGTGTTAGTGAGGCCAAATGGCATTACGAGGTACTCAAAATGTCCAAGTGGTGTGATGAATACTGTCTTTCACTCGTCTCCCTCTCTGATGAGGACAAGGTGGTAGGCATTCCAGAGGTCCAGTTGAGTAAATACAGTTGCACCATGGAGGGGGGCAAAAGCAGAACTAATAAGTGGCAAGGGATACTTATTCCTGATGGTGATACTATTCAACCCATGGAAGTCTATGCATAGCCTCAGTGACCCATCCTTCTTGACAAAGAAAAATCCAGCTCCCACTGGAGAGGAAGAAGGCCTGACATGTCCGACAACCAGGGAGTCCTGGATGTATTCCTCCATGGCTTCTTGCTTGGGCGAGAGAGGTTATACAACCTGCTACTAGGGAGGGGAGCTCCAGGCTGAAACTCAATAGCACAGTCGTAAGGCCGATGAGGCGGCAGAGATGGGGTGTGGTGCTTGCTGAATACAGGAGCTAGACCGTGATATTCTGGAGGAACAGAAGACAGGTCTGAGGGTTCTGGAATGGACTGGGGTGCAGACAAGTCAGGAGAAAGGGCAGAATGTAGACAATTAGAATGGCAAAATATACTCCAAGTAGTAACCCTTCCGATAGACCAGTCAATCTGTAGGTTGTGTAGCTTTAACCATGGATGGCCCAGAACCAGAGGTGAGTGAGCACAGTCGATGATATGGAAACTGACCTTATCCTGGTGATTACCAGAGAGACGCAGGATAACAGGAACCGTTTTCTCCAAAACACGGAAGAGTAGTTTTCCATTGAGAGCGTTGGCTTCCAGAGGTGAATCGAGCAAAACAGTGTCCAGGCCCAACTGTTTAACAACCCCTCGGTCCAGAAAACTCTCGTCGGTGCCTGAATCAATGAGAGCAGGCAGAGGAAAAGCCTGGCTCTGTCACACAAGGTTGACCTCAAGCAGGGGTCTGGGAGATGATGGGCAGGCGATTAGGCTCAACAGTATATCCCCCACTACTGCTGAGCCCTCTCTTTTGCTGGACACCGGGTACAAGTGGAGACCAGGTGACCAACCTGGCCACAATACAGACAGCTCCCAGTACTGATACGCCGCTGCCTCTCCTCTGGAGATAGACGAGTCCTGCCAAGCTGCATGGGTTCAGGTTTGGAACCTGCCTGGTGATGTGATGCAGTTGGAGAAATTGAACAAGCCACCGAAGCAGACGTTATGGGACCTGCAACCCTGCCTCCCCTCTCCCTCCGATGCTCACGGAGATGATTGTCAATGCGGATAGTGAGAGAAATGAGTTTGTCCAGTCCATCAGGCTCCTCTCTGGATACCAACTCGTCCTTGAGGGTCTCAGTGAGTGCGTTCCGGAATGCTCCCTGAAGGGCCTCGTCATTCCAGCCACTTTCTGTGGTGAGGGTGCGGAACGCACATGCCATCCCAGCCACACTCTGAGAACCTTGACGAAGGGACAGAAGTCGTTTAGCAGCATCCTTTCCACAGACCGGGTGGAAAGACCTTCCTCATCTCCTCTGTGAATCCACTGTAGGAGAAGCAAATAGATGACTGTCTCTCCCAAACCGCAGTGGCCCGAAGGCAGCCAATCAAAAATAAATATTGGCGCATTCACTGGCATAAGAGTAGGGCTGTTGCTCAAACACTAATGAACATTGTACAAGGAAAGGCTCTGCAAAGCCCAAGATTGCCATCATAGCGTTCAGGAGTCGGAACAAAAGGCTCCCGGAGTGGAGAAGAGGAACTGGAGACTGGTTGTGACTTCTGGACGGAGGTTCGGACCTGTAGGTCAGACAGGCTCCGTGAGAACTTCTTAAAGTTCTCCAGCAGGGTTTTTAGTGCTTGGTCATGTTGATCCAGTAGGGTGCCTTGAACAACAAGAATTTGGTGAAGCGTTGAAGAGTCTGCTAGGTTCATCTTTGGCCAGATCGTACTGTTACGATGAGCGAAGGGGGGAACCCAAGAGCGGACTCAGCAGAGGAAACCGGAATGAATGCACAAAATGTTTATTGAACACAACAAATGGGTAGTGCAGAACCAGGGCAGCTCAGATGAGTTGCAATAACCAGGAGTGTAGAGTGAGGTTGGAATTGGCAGCGTGGAACAGGGGAATAGGTCCTGGGGGAAATCCAAGGTAATGGTGGTGAGTAATATCCAGAACAAGGTGGTTGGTGGTGATATTTGGAACAGGAGACAGGAGACAGAGACAGAGCGGTTCTGCAAGGGGAGGACAAAAATGATGTAAGGCAGGGAAACATGCACAGCAGAGCAAACAGGATCTAGAGCAAAGACAAAAGGCTAGAATCATAACTAACAGATAATAGATTATGATCTGGCAGCATGGAGATGGCAGGAATGAGTATATGTAGAGGTCTTGATTTATGGGACGATATGCAGCTGGTAGGGATTAGCTCTGACTCCAGCACATCTGTCTCCATCCACACAATCACACCAAGGGAGAGAGAAAGAGAGAGAGAGAGAGAGAGAGAGAGAGAGAGAGAGAGAGAGAGAGACTATATAGGGAGAAAACTGAAGGTTAGGACAACACCGGATGGACACCAGAGGGCGTAGTGGGAGCAGATGTGACAAGTTTCTCTCTAGTTTTCTTCCTAGGTTCCTGCCTTTGTAGGGAGTTGTTCCTTGCCACAATGCTTCTACGTCTGCATTGCTTGCTCTTTTGGGGTCTTAGGCTGGGTTTCTGTATAAGCACTTTGTGACATCTGCGGATGTAAAAAGGGCTTTATAAATACATTTAATTATATGTCCGGGTGTTCAACGCATGGCCAGTACTCATCCCACCCTGACGCTGATCTTATGTTGATGCTGTTTTCTGAATTTCTCAATGCTCTGTGTGCCTTGGCTTCCTTTCATATTCAAATAGGAGAGGAAGAGATGATGAGGGGGTGGGGTATCTCCCTCGATATTTTGCTCCATTCTCTCTTCAAACACTGTAACAAAACAAGAATCCACACCACGCGGCCACACACACACGCGCGCACACACACACACACACACACACACACACACACACACACACACACACACACACACACACACACACACACACACACACACACACACACACACACACACACACACACACACACACACACACGGCCCCTGGAATAGACTAAAATGAACAGCTTTGTATGCGTAAAAAAGCATGATAGCTCTATCCTTGTGGCACTGTGGACTAATTCCATGGATAGAGAACAGAAGATTATAGGTTTGAAACTCACTGATGGCTCGTCACAATAAACAATGATTAATGCCGAAGGAAATTAATTTCCATGTGTCCTATCTGTCCTTGGAGTTAAAACAAAGTTATCCCAAAATAAGCTAGCAGTGTTATTGAAACGTTCAGTAAACATTTTAAGGAAGCTATTAAAAAAACTCCAAATAACTTATTGGTATTTGGTATTTTATTAGGATCCCCATTAGCTGTTGCAAAAGCAGCAGCTCTGATTCCTGGCATGAAATATGACATAATACAGAACATCAATAGACAAGAACAGCTCAAGAACAGCTCAAGAACAGCTCAAGAACAGCTCAAGAACAGCTCAAGAACAGCTCAAGAACAGCTCAAGAACAGCTCAAGAACTCAACAACAGCTCAAGAACTACATAAAAAAATGTAAAAGGCACATGTAGCCTACATATCAATGCATACACACAAACTTTCTAGGTCAAATAGGGGATTGTCGTTGTGCCGTGAGGTGTTAATAGAGAATTTCCGTTCTCAGAGAATTTCGGTTAATTTCAGTGAATTTCCGTGAATTAAACCTCCCAGGAAAACGTTCAAGGAAACAGAGTTAAATGTTCTCAGAACCTCCCTGAGTCCTAAAAATAAACAGAACAGGAGAAATTCAAAACATATTTTAAAAAACGTTCACTTTTACCAGTCAGGAAATGTATGGCGTCGTTACTACAACCAATGTGAAACCAAAAAAACACGTTTTCACAACTTTCAAGGAACCAAATGTACTACTGAATACATAGTAGGTTTTCCTCCATTCAGACGGGGTTGATGCTACCTCTTTCCTTCTCTATTATTTTCTTCATCCTACAACCCATCCTCCTCTTATCTTCAGTCACAACATCCTGTATTACCAGCCTCCTGCCTCCCTTGTTTTATCACTCTTTCTTCTAACTTCTAATGAGACGTTGTTGCTAGGTAATGCATAGGGAGCAAGTTGAAGGAATTGACAACTTAAGTCTGCTTAGGAATGGCTGATTTTAAGCCTTGTGGGGTTCTTTGCACAATTGTGTTTCGATTTTGAAATCGTGTTCTCTTCCTCCCTCTCTGTCCAGCCCATGATTTCTCCTCTGTGTATTCACTAACCCTTCTGTACCAACAACCCTCTCTGAAGTATACTAACATCTATTTTCTGTCTGTACTAACAGTCCTTTCTGTAGTGTCCTTCCCCTTTTCTCTGTCATCTGTTAACCCAGTTCTCTGTCCCCCAGGCTGATGGGAAGGGAATGGACAGTGGCCTCCTGCCCAATGCCAACGGAACAGAGCCCAGCCAGGGAGGACAGAGGGAGGACAGAGGGAAATGGCAGAAGCCGCGGATCAGTCGTAAATCTCTGATGAAGTGCTGTCTCGTCAAATGGATCATCGACAACACAACACGAGCACAGGGGCCAGGTAGGTATGGGACAGAGCAGAACTAACTACCCAACTAACTACTAACTACTGTAACTAATATGAGGCTCAGTCATCCCAGCCACAGTGTTGTATGTGTCCTACCCTGTTTGGGATAGCTGGGGTGGAATGAAGATGAAGGCGGAGTAGAGGGGGAGGGGATGCAGTCTTTCAATCCCCTGGCCTATACTACTGATTACATTATTTCTGATGCATCTACCCTATCTTATAGGACTATATTTAAAACTCTATCTTCTCTCTATTCTCTATATTCTCTCTCTCTCTCTCTCTCTCTCTCTCAGTTGACTTCTGCTGTGCTAGCCTCTCCTCTCTTAGTGTCACTTCAGTATACCAGCCACTCAATCTATCAATTAATCTCTATTCATTCTAGCTCCCTCCACAGTCACAGTAAACTGATTGCTGTAGGGCTAAATGTTTTATTGTTGACTATTTATTTTTCTCTCAATTCTTATAAATGGTTTTAGGAGGCATTTATACTTGACAAAAATATAAACACAACATGTAAAGTGTTGATCCTATGTTTCATGAGCTTAAATAAAAGATCCCAGAAATGTTCCAGATGCACAAAAAACTTATTTCTCAAAATATTTTGGCACAAATTTGTTTACATCCCTGTTAGTGAGCATTTATCCTTTGCCAAGATAATCTATCCACCTGACAGGTGTGGCATATCAAGAAGCTGATTAAACAGCCTGATAATTACACAGGTGCACCTTGTGCTGGGGACAATAAAAGGCCTCTCCAAAATGTGCAGTTTTGTCACACAACATAATGCCACAGATGTCTCAAGTTTTGAGGGAGCAAACAATTGGCATTCTGACTGCAGATATGTCCACCAGAACTGTTGCCAGAGAATTGAATGTTAATTTCTTTACCATAATGTCATTTTAGAGATTTGGCAGTACGTCCAACAGGCTTCACAACCTTTGACCACGTGTAACCACGCCAGCCCAGGGCCTCCACATCCGGCTTCTTAACCTGCAGGATCGTCTTAGACCAGCCATCCAGACAGCTGATGAAATTGTAGGTTTGCACAACCAAAGAATTTCTGCTCAAACTGTTAGAAACCATCTCAGGGAAGCTCATCTGCGTGCTCGTCGTCCACCTCAGGGTCTTGACCTGACTGCAGTTTGGCATCGTAACCGACTTCAGTGGGCAAATGCTCACCAATGGCATGCTAGAGAAGTGTGCTCTTCACGGATGAAACCCGGGTTTCAACTATATTGGGCAGATGGCATTGTGTGGGCGAGCTGTTTGATGATGTCAACAGTGTGAACAGTGTGCCCCATGGTGGCTGTGGGGTTATGGTATGGGCAGGTATAAGCTACGAACAATGAACCCAATGGCAGTTTGAATGCACAGAGACACCGTGATGAGAACTTGAGGCCCATTGTCGTGCCATTCATCTGCCACCACCACCTCGTATTTCAGAATGATAATGCACAGCCCCATGTCACAAGGATCTGTATACAATTCCTGGTAGCTGAAAATGTCCCAGTTCTTCCATGGCCTGCATACTCACCATACATGTCACCAATTGAGCTCTGGATCGACCTGTACGGCAGCGTGTTCCAGTACAGGCCAACACCCAACAACATCGCAGAGGCATTGAAGAGGACTTGGACAACATTCCGCAGGCCACAATCAACAGCCTGATCAACTCTATGCAAAGGAGATGTGTCGCGCTTCATGAGGACAAATGGTGGTCACACCAAATACTGACTGGTTTTCTGATCCACGCCCCTACCTTTGTGACCTAATGTATTTATTTCAGTTGACTGATTTCCTTATATGAACTGTAACTCGGTAAAATCTTTGAAATTATAGCATGTTGCGTTTATATTTTTGTTCAGTGTAGGAAGTTTAAAAATATTACTGAAATAAAAATGCCAGTGTTAACAGTAATATACCTGTCATCTCTCAGCAGATAGAGAAGAGCTGCCTCCTGACAGAAACTATAGCCAGTCATTTTGTCAATTGATCTTATTCGATTATCGATGATTTTCGATTCAAAGCCTTGGTGGATTATTTCGTTTCAAATCATTTCCATACCCTTACCAAGTACAACACATGCAAATAGAGAGACATCCAAGGCTATGTAAAATATTGTTAAATAAATAGGGGCTGTTGAAGAAAGAGTATGTTTTTCACTTTTCTATCCAGCACTTGAACTATGGGTTAAAGCATGAGCTGAGAATGGAGGGAATAGTAGAGTGTCTGTTGCTGCTTATACCCCGTTAGCCCTCATTTTCTCTACCTATCTAAATTTTTGACATTGCCCTTCTGTGCGTGCAGAATGGGGTTAACATCTGCACGTGCACTCACCGGAGCTAAGAGACCCTTACCCATTCTCTACCTCCAAACCCCCATCCCGCCCCCAAATTAACCCCTTCATCGCCCTTCTGCCCTGCCTCAACTCATCCTACTCCAGTAAGGAACCCCAAATACAACCATGTCAAGGGATCTACATCTGCTGGATAGTATAAATCATTACATGACATAGTAGAAGTACTCTCTATGCACACCAGATGGTACACTCACTCTTTCTGGTAGTCTCAGAACTATTCAGAATTGTTTAAGTGATGGAGAGAGAGAGAGAGAGAGAGAGGGGAGAGAGACTTCATCAAATAAATTGGATATACAGACATTGTCATCCTGTGAATCAGGGAAGAGACTCAGGAGGTATGCTAATTTGGTAGAAAGCAGACCTAACAGACTCTGTTAAATTAGTCAAAGCAGAAACATTTTACATCTGGTTAGAAATGATCACAGAGAAAAATGTCCTTGTGTGTGCTACCTATATCCCCCCAATATAATTCCCATACTTTAACAATGACAGCTTCTCCATCCTAGAGGGGGAGATCAACAATTTCCAGGACCAGGGACATGTACTAGTCTGTGGCAACCTAAATACCAGAACTGGACAAGAACCTGACACCCTCAGCACACAGGGGGACAAACACTTACCTCACCTCAGAGTCTCTTAGAGCATTCACAGTCAGTCCACTGACACCCCTATCAGATCACAACAAAATCACACTCTACTTGAACAGAGCTATGCTCAATCATGAGGCATCAAAGCCAAAGGAACTGAATAATATTAAGAAATGCTATAGATCGAAGGAAAATAGTGTGGAAATCTACCAAAAAAACAATTACTCAACAACAAATTCAATCCCTTCAAGACAATTTCTTGGACAAAGGGTTTCACTGTAATAGTGAAGGTGAAACTTGGCAGTAGAAATCCTAAAAAAAGTATCATTTCAAGCAGACAACCTAAGAAAATTGACAAAATTGACAAATGGTTTGATGAAGAATGAAAAAACCCAAGAAAGAAATTGAGAAACGTATCCAAACAGCAAAAGCATATACATGATCAAATACAAAACTTAGAATCAGCTATTAAAGACTGGAGAATCCAGTGGGTTCTGGTAACTACATAATTGCGTCAACAGCAACCTTGGAAAAATCCTCTGCATGATCATTAACAGCAGACTGGTACATTTTCTTAGCAAAAGCAGTGTACTGAGCAAATGACAAATTGGCTTTTTACCAAATTACCGTATGACAGGCCACGTATTCACCCTACACACCCTAACTGACAAACAAACAAACCAAAACAAAGGCAAAGTCTTTCGACTCTTTCGACTCAATTTGGCATGAGGGCCTGCTATACAAATTGATGGAAAGTGGTGTTGGGGGAAAAACATACAACATTATAAAATCCATGTACACAAACAGAAAGTGTGTGGTTAAAATTGGCAAAAAACACACATTTCTTTCCACAGGACCGGGATGTGAGACACTTTAATGCAAATATTTGTTATTGTGAAACAAACAAAAAACAGAAAACTTGAGCGTGCATAACAAATCTCAGGAAGACTGAAACAGGTTTCCCTCAAGAATTTCCTTATATTTAGAGCCATCTATCATTCCTTCAATTTGACAAGTTTCCCAGTTCCTGCCGATGAAAAACATTCCCACAGCATGATGCAGCCACCACCATGATTCACTGTGGGGATGGTGTTCTTGGGGTGTTCTCTTGCACCAGACATAACGTTTTCCTTGTTGGCCAAAAAGCTCAATTTTAGTCTCATCTGACCAGAGTACCTTCTTCCATATGTTTGGGGAGTCTCTCAAACGTGTTTCCTTATTTTTTTCTTTAAGCAATGGCTTTTTTCTGGCCACTCTTCCGTAAAGTCCAGCTCTGTGGAGTGTACGGCTTAAAGTGGTCCTATGGACAGATACTCCAATCTCCACTGAGCTTTGCAGCTCCTTCAGGGTTATATTTGGTCTCTTTGTATCCTCTCTGATTAATGCCCTCCTTGCCTGGTCCGTGAGTTTTGGTGGGCGGCCCTCTCTTGGCAGGTTTGTTGTGGTTGAATGTTTTAATAATGGATTTAATGGTGCTCCGTGGGATGTTCAAAGTTTCTGATATTTTTTTAGAACCCAACCCTGATCTGTACTTCTCCACAGCTTTGTCCCTGACCTGTTTGGAGAGCTCTTCATGGTGCCGCTTGCTTGGTGGTGCCCATTACATGAAATCCAAATAAAAATCCATTTAAATTACAGGTTGTAATGCAACAAAATAGGAAAAACATAGACATAGACATAATATGACATTTGAAATGTCTTTATTCTTTTGGAACTTTTGTGAGTGTAATGTTTACTGTTAATTTTTTTGTTTATTTCACTTTTGTTAATTATCTATTTCCCTTGCTTTATCAATGTAAACATATGTTTCCTATGCCAATAAAGCCCCTAAAATGTACATTAAATTGAGACATAGAGCTGTACTGTAATTGTTTGGGACTATTGGCCTTAATGCTGCTCTCAATACAGTTGTTAATGTTTGATCCGAAGAGTATGTTAATGCCGATATGCCATCAACAACGTAAGATCGATCAGCACTTTGTACTGCTGTCTTTGCTTCAAGGCCGTGTTTTTTTACGCACACTACGTAGCTGCTGCTCAAACTGCCACTTCCTTTACTTCCTGTCTTTACTCACCCTCCTCTGAACCATGATGATGTAGCCTATGTCTCCTCATATGTTAACCAACACCATCCCATCCCTTCTAACTGCTTTTTCGCTTCTCAATGATCATGCAAGTACGGAAGAGTAGGCTACCAAGCTGTTCCACCGCTGTGCAGCCGAATGTTATAGGCAGCTGAGCATGTGTATCCCTACAGGTAACCAAAGTCTGCATCACCCGGCACCCTTATGTCGTTTGTCAACTACTGCTTTAGACTGCCTACTATTTGTGATGATAATCTTCATAGTTATGCTGCCATGTTTTCGCGAGAGTTGATGAAAAAAGACCTAGCCAAAGTTTGCAATGAATTTGAGAGACTGCCTGTCTCTGTCTTGCTTGAAACAGACTACCTTTGTTTTGTGCTTATGTTTGCAATACTGTTACAACACACAACAAAGTTGGTACGGACATGTCATCATGTCTTTTGTGTACAACATGATAGCTGCATGTAGCCTAACACCCCTCCTGAAAAAATAACATGAAATCGTGCTTGAGGCATAGAATTTATAGTTCGAATATGTCGACCATATCGTTAGTGTAGAGAAGCAGGACAAAAGTAGCACTATTTTTTAGTTTTGTTCCTAATTACTCAGAGATCGATAGAGCTAGATACATAATATTTTATGACAAACAACTTATATATATATATATAATATATATATAATATATATTATATATATATTATATATATATAATATATATATTATATATATATATATATATATATTATATATATATATATATATATATATATTATATATTGCCTCTACCATTAGGAATTGTAATTTAATTTCTAGGGTAAATAAGTTTAAAGTAAATAGACAGAGAACAGAACTACCGCAGCATTACTTTTGTACCTGCCGGTGGGTCGGGAATAACACCGCCTTGGGATGGAAGAAACAGCTGGCGAGAAGTGCACAATATTTGTCTCTTCGCCATGTTTCTGGTTTGTAATGCTTGTTACTTTCAACAAATGTACTATCATCCATAATTTCATGTTTGTGTCGATTTGAATAATTAATCCTATAGGTTCGAAATGTATGAAAATGAACCATGCTTCGACATTGTAATGTTACGCAACCACAATATTTTGCCTTATAATATGAATCAGACTAAAATGGATCACATAATAGCTACATTAACCATCATGTTCTTATCTCACTTTAATTGGAATGTAGTAGGAGATGTTTTTCACCATTTTCAATGATTATTCATGCTTAGTTGGACCAATTATGTGCGCTCTAGCTGTCCTTGTCACGCGCCCTCCTCTTGTCTTGAGAAAATAAACGGCTTTATTCTCTTCACAAACTTCAGCAAACTCATCAGGCTTATCAAATTTCCTTGGCTTTACATAAGGTATTTGACCTCCAGAATTATAAATATATTTTTAACCACTAACCTGCATTTAAAAGCTTATGTGCTGATCCATCAAGTCAAATGATTAAGGCATAATTCTAATGACGTCATATATCATTTTCAAACATTGTCACTTGTTGATACATTGCTAACATTATAAAAGCAATATGAACTAGCGGAGACAATGGCCTGTGCATAAATATTTATTTAATTTTATTCCCGGTCATCAGTTTACATTGTTTTGCTGTAATTTCACCCAAGCTAACACCCAAGACTAGCTAGCATGATACTTGAAACCTATGCTGTCATTTAGTAACTAGATAGGATAAGAAAATGACATGTTTGGAACCTTAAACAACTAAACACAACTCTACAACCGAAAAACACTTCAGGTCTGTTTTAGCTCAAAACCCCTTTTTGTTGATAACTCGGTGAAACATGGTCGGAATGGGCTGTTGTTTTGCAGGGAGGTCGTCCTCCACATTAGGAATGCACTGACCTCACTGTGCATCATTCTAGCTTCTGTGTTACGTGAGAAAATGAGCATTACTTTATGTGTTGCTTTAATCCCTGCTCTCCCCTACAACATAAAGTTTTCCCCTCCATGTCAATGAGGGAGATGCGGCAGTGGGAGACTGAGCAGAAATTACGTAAAAGAAAAATCCTGCACATGTGCAGAAATCTCCATATGAATAGCCAAGGCAAGTCGGATTTCAGAAAATCCATAACCGCAGCCACTCAGTTTTTTTAAATGGTCTATTACATGAGCTAACCTTATACCATATGCATGGATAGAAGGGTCTGCTTGGTACTGTTCTGGCAGTTCACATGGTTATAGAGACAACTGGGGCGGCAGGGTAGCCTAGTGGTTAGAGCGTTGGACTAGTAACCAAAAGGTTAAAAGTTCAAATCCCAAGCTGACAACGTACAAATGTGTCATTCTGCCCCTGAACAGGCAGTTAACCCACTGTTCCTAGGCTGTCATTGAAAATAAGAATTTGTTCTTAAATAAAGGTTTTTAAAAAATGTAATCAGTGGACTAAATATGTTCTGTGATCATTCTGATAGTAGTGGTTTGCTCCCTGTGGAAATAGAGCTGACAGTGAGGAAACTTTTCCTAAAAGGTATTTTTTACTCTTAGTAGTTCAACTTGTATGTGTTTGCAAAGAAGCACTCGCCCTCCATTTGGCAAATCTGACCATAATTCTTTCCTCCTCATTTCTGCTTACAAGCAAAAATGAACGCAGGAAGCACCAGTGACAAGATCAATAAAAAAGTGGTCAGATGAAGCAGATGCTAAGCTACAGGACTGTTTTGCGAGCACAGACTGGAATATGTTCCGGGATTCCTCCAATGGCATTGAGGAGTACATCACATCTGTCATTGGCTTCATCAATAATTGTATCGATGACGTCGTCCCCACAGTGACCGTACGTAGATACCCCAACCAGAAGTCATGGATTACAGGCAACATCCTCACTGAGCTAAAGGCTAGAGCTGCCGCCTTCAAGAAGCAGGACTCTAACCCGGAAGCTTATAAGAAATCCCGCTATGCCCTCCGACAAACCATCAAACAAAGCGTCAATACAGGACTAAGATCGAGTCATACTACACCGGCTCTGACGCTCGTCGGATGTGGCAGCGCCTGGACACCATTACAGACTACAAAGGGAAGCACAGCCGAGAGCTGCCCAGTGACACGAGCTTACCGGACAAGCTAAACTACTTCTATGCTTGCTTTGAGGCAAATAACACTGAAACATGTATGAGGGCACCAGCTGTACCGGAAGACTGTGATCACGCTCTCCGCAGCCGATGTGAGTAAGACCTTAATACAGGTCAACGTTCACAAAGCCGCAGGGCCAGACGGATTACCAGGACGTGTACTGCGAGCATGCTCTGACCAATTGTTTTCACTGACATTTTCAACCTCTCTCTGTCTGAGTCTGTAATACCAACATGTTTTAAGCAGACCACCATAGTGCCTGTGCACAAGAACACTAAGGAAACCTGCCTAAATGACTACTGACCCATAACACTCACGTCTATAGCCATGAAGTGCTTTGAAAGGCTGATCATGACTCACGTCAATACCATCATCCCAGAAACCCTAGACCCACTCCAATTTGCATACCGCCCCAACAGATCCACAGATGATGCAGTCTCTATTGCAATCCACACTGCCCTTTCCCACCTGGACAGAATGAACACCTATGTGAGAATGCCATTCATTGACTACAGCTCATCGTTCAACACCATAGTGCCCTCAAAGCTCATCAATAAGCTAAGGACCCTGGGACTAAACACCTCCCTCTGCAACAGGATCCTGGACTTCCTGACGGGCCGCCCCCAGGTGGTAAGGGTAGGTAACAACACATCTGCCACGCTGATACTCAACACAGGGGCCCCTTAGGGGTGCGTGCTCAGTCCCCTCCTGAACTCCCTGTTCACTCATGACTGCACGGCCAGGCACAACTCCAACACCGTCATTAAATTTGCAGATGACACAACCGTAGTAGGCCTGATCACCGACAACAATGAGACAGCCTATAGGGAGGGGACCTGGCCATGTGGTGAGAGGACTACAACCTCTCCCTCAACATGATCAAGACAAAGGAGGTGATTGTGGACTACAGGAAAAAGAGGACATAGCACGCCCCCATTCTCATCGACGGGGCTGCAGTGGAGCAGGTTGAGAGCTTCAAGTTCCTTGGTGTCCACATCACCAACAAACTAACATGGTCCAAGCACAACATGACAGTCGTGAAGCGGGCACGCCAAAACCTTTTCCCCCTCAGGAGACTGAAAAGATTTGGCATGGGTCCTCAGATCCTCAAAAGGTTTTACAGATGCACCATCGAGAGCATCCTGGCTGGTTGCATCACTGCCTGGTACTACAGAGTGTGAACGGCTCAGTACATCACTGGGGCAAAGCTTCCTGCCATCCAGGACCTCTATACCAGGCGGTGTCAGAGGAAGATCCTGACAATTGTCAAAGACTCCAGCCACACTAGTCAGAGACTGTTCTCTCTAATACCAAACGGTAAGCGGTACTGGAGCGCCAAGTCTAAGTCCAAGAGGCTTCTAATCAGCTTCTACCCCCAAGCCATAAGACTCCTGAACATCTAGTCAAATGGCTACCCAGACTATTCACATTGCCCCCCCTCCCCTCTCCACACCACTGCCACTCTCTGTTGTCATCTATGCATAGTCACTTTAATTAACTCTACCTCCATATACATACTACCTCAACTAACCGGTGCCCCTACACATTGACTCTGTGCCGGCACCCCCCAGTATATATTGTTATTTTTTACTGCTCCTCTTTAATTACTTGTTACTTTTATCTCTCATTCTTATCTGTATCTTTTTAAACTGCACTGTCGGTTAGGGGCTCGTAAGTAAACATTTCACTGTTGTATTCGGGGGATGTGACTTATAAAATTAGATTTGATTTGAAATGATGAACACAGGCTCAGTTGTGGGAGGGGCCTCAGACTGTCTTCCCAGTGCAGTGGTCAGTGCTGCTTAAGTGTTTTCCCTATAGTATCCACAAGGTGCAGCACCTTTATGTGCAGCATCTCTGGGCACTTAGAAGAGAGAGTCAAGTGACTAACTCCATCTAAATCTCTCTCTCTCTTTTGTAAAATGCATTTCTGGCCTGTTCCCATTCCAGTCCTAAGACCAGCATTTTGCATCTCAATGATTGATTTATCCCCCCGCCCCCTCTCTCAGCTCCTGCTTAAACTCACTCCATTAAGATGTGCACACTCATCAGTTATGAATTCTACCCATCTTCGTCTCTTCTCTTTGTCTTGTTTACGCCCTCACAGTCATGCACTCTACCACAACTGATATCATGAAAGTGTTGGTGGAGTGTAAATTAATGGAGAGCATTGATGCTAAAACTTGACAGAGACTTAAAGAGGAATAGGATGGGAAAAACCTTAGGGCACTCTGTCTACTGCCCCTCTTCCCCCAATTTAAAGTCCCTTGATATTAGTTTGTTGAATTAGAAACACAATGTGAGGTTTCTTTGTGAATCCATCCAGTGTTATGTTTGATGTGAGTCTGCCTTTTTGTGCTATATGTGTCAATGGGAGGTAGACACAGGCAGCGCCACACAGGCTAGGGCAGACTCCTTCACTCTAAGTGCTGCTGGTCATATTCCAGCCATCAGCGGATGTGGATCAATGCCTGGTTTACAGCTTTACATCATCCTTAAAATGCCTGGGCAAACAAGGAAACGCTCAGACGGTCAATCAGAAACTATTAGTAAAAAACACACATCATCCCTCTGGACTCGCTGCCCTCCTACCCCCTCTCTCACTCATCTTTCTCACTCACTCAAACCGGAGACTGTACTAGAGGGAGAATTCCTGTCTTGATGGACCTGTGGGACGGACTTACCCAAAAAGGGAGACACAGGGGGTTCAGCCCTTAACTGGGACAGAATGTTTACTACAGAGGATACTTCACAAAGGAGATTTGGGAGATGAGGAATTAAGTAGTATACCTTTGTTGTTTTTTTTACTCAAAACCATGCACTGGACCTGGATTTAGAGGGACTTTTGGAAGACAAAATATTATCAACAAACTCACCTTTTTGCCTTCGCTGGAGATCAAGGGGTTAAATGAATGGCAGCTGAAACAGAGTGACTGTTACGGGATCTTTACCTTGTTCACCCATGAAGAGCATCGTCACTTGCAGATTTCACCTGCTTTAACAATGTGTGTGGGTGGGAGGATGGGGGGAGTAAAGAGTGACCAATAGATTTCAGTGTTTGCAGCTATTTTTCAGGCATCTTCTTCAATTCTTTGATAGGATGTTTTTTTAGACACACACTTACAGCAGCAAACATTTGTAAAGTTATGGAATACACATCCTATATGTCCAGGGCTGGCCAATAGAAAGCATATAAAGGTTCTTACTCAAATCAGTCAGCCATGGTGCTGGATGGCATGGAACTGATTGCAATTACTGTAGTCATTGGCCTTTTTTTTGTAATGTTCAAGCAGTTTGGTGTCTGGGAGCCCTTGTCATTAGATGGTAAGTAACAGGAACAGACTCCCCAGTCTCTTTTCTGATCAAGGCCATCATATTCCTCACAAATAGACAAGCTATTCGTACTGTGTTGTTGATAGTTGACGCTACATGATTTCACTGTTGTCAACTTATGAGAGACAGCTGGCTTCCACTGCATATCAAGACACAATGCCTCAAAACACGAAGGTCTCATGTCTTATTACTGATAGATATAAATAGAAAAGACAACACTGTGGCCACCTGACTTAACCTGATTGTGTGTTTCTCCCTTTCTCACCTCCTCACTTCCCTATACTTCAATCTCTTCCTCTCCCTTTTCCTCTCTCTGGTTGTTTGTATATCATAGATGGTGAGCACACACACAGTAGTAACTCCATGTATTCTTCATTTCCTTTGTCTTGATTATGTATGTTTTAATCTGTGCCCCACTCTCTCATTATATATATATATATATATATATATATATATTTTTGTCTCTCTGAGGGTTGCTTGTCTTCCACTCATCATCCTCTCTTACTTTATTATCCACCATCTTTTTGCTTTTAAAAATGTTATTGTACACCATTGTCATCCAATCCCATTTCTGTTACACACCACTCAAATGTCTCTCCCTCCCAACTTCTTTTGATTATCCTCACATCTTCCTCTCCCGATTTCAACCTTTCTCATCCATTCCTGTCCTATTTTTGCCTCTCCCTCAATCCGCATTCTCCTCTCCCTTTCACCTCACCCCTTCTCCCGACTTTCCTTCCTTTCCCTGGGTTGTCCCTCTCTCCCTCTCCTCTCTCAAACAGAGAGTAGTGACTGTGAATTGGAGCTTTCTACTGTTCGTCACCAGCCCGAAGGCTTAGAACAGCTCCAGGCCCAGACCCAGTTTACCAGGAAAGAGCTGCAGTCGCTCTACAGAGGCTTCAAAAATGTGCGACTGGGACTTGGCTGGGCTTAGAGCACCGAGTGGGAGTGGGGTGCTTAAATCAACATTGTCAGGAACTTGAAGGACTGCAAAGATATCATCTCACAATATGTTTTACATACTTACATAGCTACATACATTTACACATATTTACACACACTTCAAGCCTTTTAGACATACAGGTAACTGCCAAAATAAGGGAAACACTTGAGTAAAGGAGGGATACAACATATATTGAAAGCAGGTGCTTCCACACAGGTGTGGTTCCTGAGTTAATTGAGCAGTTAACATCCAATCACGCTTAGGGTCCTGTATACAAATGATGGGCAGGCCATTATTTTGGCCATTATTCTGGCAGCCATGGCTATGCCTCCATAGGATAACAATGCCCCCATCCATAGTGCACAAGTGGTTACTGCATGATTTGATGAGCATGAAAATGATGTAAACCATATGCCATGGCCATCTCAGTCACCAGTTTTAAACCCCATTGAACACTTCTTGGAGATTCTGGAGTGGTGCCTGAGACAGCGTTTTCTACCACCATCAACAAAACACCAAATGATGGCATTTCTCACAGAAGAATGGTGTCACATCCATCCAATAGCATTCCAGACACTAATAAGAATCTATGTCAAGATGCATTGAAGCTGTTCTGGCTCATGGTGGACCAACGCCCTATTAAAACACTTTATGTTGGTGTTTCCTTTATTTTGGCAGTTACCTGCATATTAGCCATTTATAAGCCGTTAGACACACCTCTTTGCACAGATATTTAACTACATTAATGCGTACAATACATACAAGTTAAGTAAGACAAACGTGTTCAAGATATATTCATGTCTCTCTGGACAGGAGTGTCCTAGCGGGCTGGTGGATGAGGAGACGTTCAAGACCATCTATTCACAGTTCTTCCCCCAGGGAGGTAGGATTCTCTCCCCTCAAGAGATGCAAGGGAGGCACCATGGTTGATAGCAGATGGGTGGGAGACGCCCTTTTAACTGCCCCTACTGTTATCAGCAATTTCAACCTGGACTCAGGGGTAGACCTCACGTAGCAAATGTATATCTGTGACACTCAAATGAGTATGATATGTTTTGTATGGTATTCCTTTGTGGATGTCCATTATCCATTTCATATGAAATGTTACAAATTACAATTCATATGATATGTTATGAACTGCAATTTGTGCAATATGTTACAAATGTGCAATACATATGACATGTTGTGGCTAATGTTAGCAAGGTGGCTAGATAGATCAAGTTAGCTAGGCTAGGTGTTAGGGTTAGAGGTTAAGGTTAATAGTTATGTTAGATAACATGCTAAGTAGTTACAAAGTAGCTAAGAAGAAGTAAGTAGTTGCAAAGTTGCTTATTAGCTAAAATGCTAAAGTTGCCCGTGATGCCTTTGGGTTGCTAGAGTTTTGCATTATATGCACACCCATCCTCCCCGACCAACCTCATTTTTGGCTTAAGTAACAATACCCAATGTAACATATCATACTAATTTGAGTGTCACAGATTTACATTTACTATATTATGTCCTTGAGGACAGGCTGGCTATTTCAATGGACTGTTATTTGATAGAGCATTGTCTTACTGTTTTTGTAAGAAAATTTGATCAGTAGATGCAAGATTCTGACAACACAGAACCTCATCTATTGATATATACAGTGCATTTGGAAAGTATTCAGACCCCTTGACTTTTTCCACATTTGATTACTTTACGGCCTTATTCTATAATGTATTAGATATGTTTTCCCCTCATCAATCTACAAACAATAACCCATAATGATGAAGTAAAAGCAGGTTTGTAGAAATTTTGGGAAATGTATTAAATTAAAAAACACATATCACATTTACATAAGTATAAAGACCATTGACCCAGTACTTTGTTGAAACACCTTTGACAGCGATTGCAGCCTCGAGTCTTCTTGGATATGATGCTACAAGCTTGTTACACCTGTATTTGGGAATTTTTCCCACTCTTCTCTGCATATCCTCTCAAGCTCTTTCAGGTTGGATGGGGAGCGTCGCTACACAGCTATTTTCAGGTCTCTCCAGAGATGTTAGATCTGGTTCAAGTCCGGGCTCCAGCTAGGCCACTCAAGGACATTCAGAGACTTGTCCCAAAGCCACTCCTGTGTTGTTTTGGCTATGTGCTTAGGGTCGTTGTCCTGTTGGAAGGTAAACATTCGCCCCAGTCTCAGGTCCTGAGCGCTCTGGAGCAGGGTTTCATCAAGGATCTCTATATACTTAGCTCCATTCATCTTCCCCTCAATCCTGACTAGTCTCCCAGTCGGTGCCGCTGAAAAACATCCCCACAGCATGATGCTGCCACCACTATGCTTCACTGTAAGGATGGTCCCAGGTTTCCTCCAGGTGTGACGCTTGGCATTCAGGCTAAAGAGTTCAGTCTTGGTTTCATCAGACCAGTGAATCTTGTTTCTCATGGTCTGAGAGTCCTTTAGGTGCCTTTTGGCAAACTCCAAGCAGGCTGTCATGTGCCTTTTACTGAGGAGTGGTTTCTATTTGGCCACTCTACCATAAAGGCCTGGTGGAGTGCTGCAGAGATGGCTGTCCTTCTGGAAGGTTCTTCCATCTCCACAAAGGAACTCTGGAGCTCTGTCAGAGTGATAGAGTTTGGGTTCTTGGACACCTCCCTGACCAAGGCCCTTGTCCACCGATTGCTCAGTCTGGCCGGGTGGCCAGCTCTAGGAAGACTCTTGATGGTTCCAAACGTCTTCCATTTAAGAATGATGGAGGCCACTGCTGTATTGGGGACCTTCAATGCTGCAGAAATGTTTTGGTCCCTTTCCCCAGATCTGTGTCTCGACACATTCCTGTCTCTGAGCTCTACGGACAATTCCTTCGACCTCATGGCTTGGTTTTTACTCTGACATACACTGTCAACTGTGGGACCTTATATAGACAGGTGTGCCTTTCCAAATCATGTCCAATCAATTGAATTTACCACAGGTGGACTGTGATCAAGTTGTAGAAACATGTCAAGGATGATCAATGGAAACAGGATGCATCTGAGATCAATTTCGAGTCTCATAGCAAAGGATCTGAATGCTTATGTAAACAAGGCATTTCTGTTTTTTATTTTTAAGAAATTAGGGAAAAAAATCTAAAAATGTGTTTTTGCTTTGTCATTATGGGGTGTTAAAAAATATTTTATCAATTTTAGAATTAGGCTGAAACGTAACAAAATGTGAAAAAAGTCAAGGGTTCTGAATTCTTTCCGAATGCCCTGTAGATGCTTTAAAGACTGACCCATTTCACCCTGAGCAACTGTCAAAATGGATGAAAGTGAAAAGAGAATAAATAACCAACTGTCATCTACTGTACGCCTGCCTGATGTTAACTACATTATTGGTATCACTACTCAGATGCCACCACATATGCACATTTCCTGTTCAACGCTTTTGACATGGACAGAAATGGCTCTATCCGTTTTGAGGTAAGCAAAGCTCCTTTAAAGTAAGGTAATTTCTTCTCTCGCATAAAACCTTCCTGAACAATCAATCTTAGCCATCCCAATAACCTGCTCAACCTCCCCCCTCCACTCTCCCCTCCAGGATTTTGTGATTGGCCTATCTGTACTGCTCAGAGGTTCAGAAACAGAGAAGCTCCAGTGGGCCTTCAATCTGTATGATATCAACAAGGATGGCTGCATCACCAAGGAGGTACAGTGGAAGGCCTTGCCTTCAAACTTTCCTGTCTGTTGCATAGAGAGAGTTCTACTGCTAGACGTAACACTGCAAGACATAGCACTGACTCATGACTGTGTGTGTGTACGTGCAACTGTGTGTGTTTTTGTGTGTGCATGTGTGTGTTATGTGTGCATGTGTGTATTGTGTGCACCTGTGTACAGGAGATGTTGGCCATAATGACGTCCATCTATGACATGATGGGCAGGTATACCTCTCCCAGTGTACGAGATGATGACCCATCTGAGCATGTGGACAAGTTCTTTCAGGTACATAAACCCCCCAGCATGTAACCCCCTCCCATGTCTGACATTTTACATGTTGTTTAACACCTTCTGTCCTTCTGTTTGTATTGTTTCTGTCCTAAGGCTTTATTGTTGGTTTTTGTTTGATGAGAACTCTGGTCGGTTTGAATTTTCACAACCTTAAAGCTTCACATTGTGTCACTGTGGAGGTTAATAGTATACGGTATGTAATCATACAAGATCTTTAATGGCCACCTTTTTCAGAAAATGGATCGGAACAGAGACGGGGTGGTGACCATTGATGAGTTCATAGAGACCTGTCAGAAGGTAAACACATTCTCCACAATCTTTACTGGCGAAAATATGTATCTGATATTAAAAATGCCAGGACAAGCTGCTGGCTATTGCATGGTTTTAACCTGCCTGGCTAACATTCCAGGTATTCCTGTAGTTGGTAGATAGCAAGTTCTGTCAGTTTTGTCTTACAGAACCTGCACAACATGTCAGAAGAGCACACAACATATGAAAAGCTAAGAAGAGTACTGCCATAAGTAGTGTTCAATTGACATTGTGTCCAAAACAACAAATTCCTTAACTCTTAATTTCTCTCACCAGGATGAAGATATAATGGCCTCCATAAAGCTCTTTGAGAATGTAATCTAGGACTGGACAGAGAACACAGATATATGTCAAGATGACCTTTAATTGATTCCAATAACAGACCCTACAAGCCCCTCCGTACCTTGCCCCTCACCGTTGGATAATAGAAGATTATTGACACACAATAGGGAAATGTGACTCTAAACGTTTGACTCCACTATGTATGGGAAAACAATCCCTAAAAATGGCCCTGCTGACAGTTCTACTTTCCTTTCCTTTTTTTCTCCAATTTTTACTAACGACATGCCACTGACTTTGAGTGAAGCCAGAGTGTTTATGTATGCGGACGACTATACACGTCAGCTACTACAGCGACTGAAATAATTGCAACACTTAACAAAGAGCTGCAGTTAGTTTCAGAGCGGGTGGCAAGTAATAAGTTAGCCCTAAATATTTCTAAAAATAAAAGCATTGTATTTGGAGCAAAACACTCACTTGACCCTAAACCTCAACTAAATCTTGTAATAAATAATGTGGAAATTTAGCTAGTTGAGATGACTAAACTGCTTGGAGTAACCCTAGATTGTAACCTGTCATGGAAACATATTGATACAGTAGTAGCTAAGATGGGGAGAAGTCTGTCTATAATAAAGCGATGCTCCGCCTTCTTAACAACACTATCAACAAGGCAGGTCGTACAGGCCCTAGTTTTGTCGCACCTTGACTACTGTTCAGTCGTGTGGTCAAGTGCCACAAAATAGGACTTGGCTCAGAACAGGGCAGCACGGCTGGCCCTTGGATGTACACAGAGAGCTAATATTAATAATATGCACGTCAATCTCTCCTGACTGAAAGTGGAGGAGAGATTGACTTCATCACTTACATATCACTTACATACTTTTATTTATGAGAAGTTTTGACGTTAAACGCACCGAGCTGTCTGTCTACACTACTGGCACACAGCCAGGACACCCATGCACCCCACAAAACATGCCACAAGAGGTCTCTTCACAGTCCCCAAGTCCAGAACAGACTATGGTGAGGCATACAGTACTACATAGAGCCATGACTACATTGGACTCTATTCCGCATCAAGTAACTCACACAAGCAGTAAAATTAGATTTAAAAAACAGATTCAAAAACACCTTATGGAACAGCGGGGACTGTGAAGCAACACAAATATTGGCACAGACATATACCAACACACACATACATACACACACACACACACGATAGCATGCGCACTATACGTACATACACATGGATTTAGTACTGTAGATATGTGGTAGTGGTGGAGTAGGGGCCTGAGGGCACACAGTGTGTTGTGAAATCTGTGAATGTATTGTAATGTTTTTAAAATGGTATAAACCGCCTTAATTTTGCTGTACCCCAGGAAGAGTAGCTGCTGCTTTGGCCGCAGCTGCTTTGGCAGAAGCTAATGGGGATCCATAATAAATACAAATAGAAATACGAATGGCAACATAAGAAGTGAAATGTTAGTACACTGTGCAGTAGCATGTCTACTGCTCATGCCTGAACCAATTATGATCCTTTGCATGTTTGCCTGAGAGTAGTGTAAGTTAATGTTAACACAGTTGAATGTAAGTATGAATTTTGTTATTGAGTAGCCTGAAACAAATATTATTGTATTTGTTTGTGTGTGTTGTGGGGGCTCATAGTAATGGGTGGAATGGAATAGATGGAAATGAATCGAGCACATCAAACACGTGTTTTGCTACCATTCCATTCCAGCCATCATTATGAGCCATCCTCCCGTCAGCAGTCTCCTGTGCACACAACAGCTTAGAAATGTTAAAGTTTTTTACATTTCTGTACCCTCATGTATAGTGTACCTATAGCTCATCAGCATTATGATAGGAAGGTGGGATTTATTGATGTTGCCATATCATATAGCTACTCGCACCATTACATACAGTACATGCAATCATCTATCATACCGCCATACTCCAAACCACCCCTCTACAGCCTAACTGCATACCTGGAGAGAATGTATTTCAAAATGTTGTTGAATATCACTCTAAATAAAAAAGGAACCTGCACATCGCATGATATTTGATATGTAATTGTATATCACTTTCCTAAAAATAGTTTTCCTGTGGCCTAAAATGTTTATGAATTACAATATAATTTGTACAGTTGAAGATGACCTGTGCTTTGGCTCATATATAAAGTCAAGGCTGTTTTCTACTAACAAGTTGAGTCAGTGCTTTTGTTCTCAAATGCCGCAACAAAAAAAGTAATGCTCTGCTGCATTATATGGTGCAGTGGTGCATATATGTGGTGCATTGGTGTATTATATGTGCATTGGAATATTGTTTTGTTGCATTTTAGAACAGTAAAGCAGACCTAACTAGCAAGTAGCAAAGACACAGAAAAGCATACTTTTTTGAAATGTGAAAATTCAATTTTAATAAAAAATACTTTGGTGGTTTTCAATGTTGCTTCAAGTCTTTGTCACAAATAAACATTTGCATTCTTGTTGCTCTTTACTAGTTCATTATTACTTTTTGAATTATAACCATTTTGCATTTGCATAAATGCTCCATAGGCAATAATGGTACATTTTACGTTCACCACGGCTCTTGAACCATTTAAATGCCCAGTACAGTCAAAAGCATGACTTGTATATATTTTCACACTATGAGTTTGGAATAATACTAATAATTATGGTGATGCCCTTTTAATGTAAGAGCTGTTTGAAAAGACTGCCTGAAATTGCTGCCTGTTTTGGAGTTTTGGCCTGCCTGGTGACCAGGCAGTAAATTAGTTTATAGACCAATAAAAAAGAAAGTTCCAACCCTCTCTGCCAATAACAGTTTGTTTTCAGTTTTCCCCTCCCCACTCAGACCACTCTGAGTATAAATATTATTTTTGCTGTCTCTTGGTGTCTTTCCTATACAGTGGGGCAAAAAAGTATTTAGTCAGCCACCAATTGTGCAAGTTCTCCCACTTAAAAAGATGAGAGAGGCCTGTAATTTTCATCATAGGTACACTTCAACTATGACAGACAAAATGAGGAAAACAATCCAGAAAATCACATTGTAGGATTTTTTATGAATTTATTTGCAAATTATGATGGAAAATAAGTATTTGGTCACCTACAAACGAGCAAGATTTCTGGCTCTCACAGACCTGTAACTTCTTCTTTAAGAGGCTTCTCTGTCCTCCACTCGTTACCTGTATTAATGGCACCTGTTTGAACTTGTTATCAGTATAAAAGACACCTGTCCACAACCTCAAACAGTTACACTCCAAACTCCACTATGGCCAAGACCAAAGAGCTGTCAAAGGACACCAGAAACAAAATTGTACACCTGCACCAGGCTGGGAAGCCTGAATCTGCAATAGGTTAGCAGCTTGGTTTGAAGAAATCAACTGTGGGAGCAATTATTAGGAAATGGAAGACATACAAGACCACTGATAATCTCCCTCGATCTGGGGCTCCTCACAAGATCTCACCCCGTGGGGTCAAAATGATCACAAGAACGGTGCGCAAAAATCCCAGAACCACACGGGGGGACCTAGTGAATGACCTGCAGAGAGCCGGGACCAAAGTAACAAAGCCTACCATCAGTAACACACTACGCCGCCAGGGACTCAAATCCTGCAGTGCCAGACGTGTCCCCCTGCTTAAGCCAGTACATGTCCAGGCCCGTCTGAAATTTGCTAGAGAGCATTTGGATGATCCAGAAGAAGATTGGGAGAATGTCATATGGTCAGATGAAACCAAAATATAACTTTTTGGTAAAAACTCAACTCGTCGTGTTTGGAGGACAAAGAATGCTGAGTTGCATCCAAAGAACACCATACCGACTGTGAAGCATGGGGGTGGAAACATCATGCTTTGGGGCTGTTTTTCTGCAAAGGGACCAGGACAACTGATGCGTGTAAAGGAAGGAATGAATGGGGCCATGTATCGTGAGATTTTGAGTGAAAACCTCCTTCCATCAGCAAGGGCATTGAAGATTAAACGTGGCTGGGTCTTTCAGCATGACAATGATCTCAAACACACCGCCTTGGCAACAAAGGAGTGGCTTCGTAAGAAGTATTTCAAGGTCCTGGAGTGGCCTAGCCAGTCTCCAGATATCAACCCCATAGAAAATCTTTGGAGGGAGTTGAAAGTCTGTGTTGCCCAGCAACAGCCCCAAAACATCACTGCTCTAGAGATCTGCATGGAGGAATGGGCCAAAATACCTTACAAAAAGACTTACAGAAAACATTTGACCTCTGTCATTGCCAACAAAGGGTATATAATAAAGTATTTAGATAAACTTTTGTTATTGACCAAATACTTATTTTCCACCATAATTTGCAAATAAATTCATTAAAAATCCTACAATGTGATTTTCTGGATTTTCTTTTCTCATTTTGTCTGTCGTCGTTGTAGTGTACCTATGATGAAAATTACAGGCCTCTCTCATCTTTTTAAGTGGGAGAACTTGCACATTTGGTGGCTGACTAAATACTTTTTTTGCCCCACTGTATGTAACTCTTATTATATTTTGTATTATAATTTAATGTAATATCTTTTGTTGTTCTTGTCTATTACTGTTCTGTACTTTGTCATGTATTTGTACGTTTTATGTGGACTCCAGAAAGAGTAGCTGCTGCATGTGCAGTAGCGAATGGGGATCCTAAAAACTAAACTCCCAGAGAGTCCTAGCTAAATTATTGTGCGAGAAATTGCTCTTTGCTAAGAACACGTTTTTTCACAAAATGTTTCACAAATTTAATCGAAAACAATCACACTAAGGTACTTAATTGTTACCCAGAAATGATTTGATATTCGG
The DNA here is from genome assembly GCF_018296145.1 of Oncorhynchus tshawytscha. Classification (NCBI taxonomy): domain Eukaryota; kingdom Metazoa; phylum Chordata; class Actinopteri; order Salmoniformes; family Salmonidae; genus Oncorhynchus; species Oncorhynchus tshawytscha. Next base: position 29,191,362 of record NC_056461.1, on the reverse strand, counting down.
ATAGAAAAGGCTCCATTGGACCTTTAAGTTACAAACACCATGACCAACATTGACATTTGCAGAATGACTTAGCCAGACTGGCCTGACAGCATTCCTGTCAGATACAAACAGAGGGACAACCCACTTAGCAATCTCACTAGGATAAAGACCTCCTCCATTCCTGTCATTATTGAAAGAGATTGTGATACCTCACATCTCAAAATAGGGCTACTAAATGTTAGATCCCTTACTTCAAAGGCAATTATAGTCAATGAACTGACTGAAACATGTCTTAAGCCTGATGAATTTACTGTGTTAAATGAGGCCTCACCTCCTGGTTACACTAGTGACCATATCCCCCGTGCATCCCGCAAAGGCGGAGGTGTTGCTAACATTTACAATAGCAAATTTCAAATTACAAAAAAAATGACGTTTTCGTCTTTTGAGCTTCTAGTCATGAAATCTATGCAGCCTACTCAATCACTTTTTATAGCTACTGTTTTAGAGGCATCCTGGGCCATATACAGCGTTCCACATCGAGTTCCTTGAATCGGACCTTGTAGTCATAGCAGATATTATTCAAATTTTTGTTGACTTTAATATTCACATGGAAAAGTCCACAGACCCACTCCAAAATGCTTTCGGAGCAATCATCGACTCAGTGGGTTTTGTCCAACATGTCTCTGGACCTACTCACTGTCACAGTCATACTCTGGACCTAGTTTTGTCCCATGGAATAAATGTTGTGGATCTTAATGTTTTTCCTCATAATCCTGGACTATCGGACCACCATTTTATTACGTTTGGATTTGCAACAAATAATCTGCTCAGACCGCAACCAAGGAGCATCAAAAGTCGTGCTATAAATTCACAGACAACACAAAGATTCCTTGATGCCCTTCCAGACTCCCTCTGCCTACCCAAGGACGTCAGAGGACAAAAATCAGTTAACCACCTAACTGAGGAATTCAATTTAACCGTGCGCAATACCCTAGATGCAGTTGCACCCCTAAAAACTAAAAACATTTCTCATAAGAAACTAGCTCCCTGGTATACAGAAAATACCTGAGCTCTGAAGCAAGCTTCCAGAAAATTGGAACGGAAATGGCACCACACCAAACTGGAAGTCTTCCGACTAGCTTGGAAAGACAGTACCGTGCAGTATCGAAGAGCCCTTACTGCTGCTCGATCATCCTATTTTTCCAACATAATTGAGGAAAATAAGAACAATCCAAAATTTATTTTTGATAATGTCGCAAAGCTAACTAAAAAACAGCATTCCCCAAGTGAGGATGGCTTTCACTTCAACAGTAATAAATTCATGAACTTCTTAGTGGAAAAGATCATGATTATTAGAAAGCAAATTACAGACTCCTCTTTAAATCTGCACAACTCTGCCAGGACCTAGGATCAAGAGAGACACTCAAGTGTTATAGTACTATATCTCTTGACACAATGATGAAAAAAATCATGGCCTCTAAACCTTCAAGCTGCATATGTTACGCCCCTGAAAACAGGGGAGAAATAATCACGAGAGTGATACGGTGTTGTATTCTCAATTTAACGTTTAGTTCAATCTTTACAAAAGTAACACATTACAAAACAACAGAAAAAACATTATACAAATAACACAGCAAAATATCTTATTAACAACGTACATGTTCATTCACAATCGACATAAAATGGCAGCTACTCTCAGTACGATGCTATCCTTCACTTCAACCGAGCAGGGCTAATATTACTCTCTTCAAACATAACTCTAACTTCCTCAAGACGTTACTAAGGCATACCTTAAACACTCTTGACATGTTAGTGAGTTATAACATTTAAATTACTATTCTTATCATCAATAAAGTACCTGAAAACAGGGGAGAAATAATCACGAGAGTGATACGGTGTTGTATTCTCAATTTAACGTTTAGTTCAATGTGAAAAGACCGCGATTTTCCCAGGAATATGGGTGGAGACCAGAGCAATCGATCTCCGGCTCATAGATTAAGAGCATTTCGTAGATGACAGATGAACACTTTTAGGCACCACAAAATAAAGTAATCGATATAACGTTTACACATTACTCTCACAATTCGTACCCTTTGACAGATTTGAACTTTAACACAATTATATGAATGTTATCAATCTCTATCAACTAATACTGAATGCATCTTCTTAACCTTAGATGTTTTAAGATCCTCACATACTATGAACTTACTAATACTTTTTAATGTATAACAGGCTATGAATATTTCCTTTACCCTGTTACACATACTGGATCCTATTCCAACTAAACTACTGAAAGAGCTGCTTCCTGTGCTTGGCCCTCCTATGTTGAACATAATAAATGGCTCTCTATCCACCGGATGTGTACCAGACTCACTAAAAGTGGCAGTAATAAAGCCTCTCTTCAAAAAGCCAAACCTTGACCCAGAAAATATAAAAAACTATCGGCCTATATCGAATCTTCCATTCCTCTCAAAAATGTTAGAAAAGGCTGTTGTGCAGCAACTCACTGCCTTCCTGAAGACAAACAATGTATACGAAATGCTTCAGTCTGGTTTTAGACCCCATCATAGCACTGCGACTGCACTTGTGAAGGTGGTAAATGACCTTTTAATGGCATCAGACCGAGGCACTGCATCTGTCCTCATGCTCCTAGCCCTTAGTGCTGCTTTTGATACCATCGATCACCACATTCTTTTAGAGAGATTGGAAACCCAAATTGGTCTACACGGACAAGTTCTGGCCTGGTATAGATCTTATCTGTCGAAAAGATATCAGTTTGTCTCTGTGAATGGGTTGTCCTCTGACAAATCAACAGTAAATTTCGGTGTTCCTCAAGGTTCCGTTTTAGGACCACTGTTTTCACTATATATTTTAACACTTGGGGATGTCATTCGAAAACATAATGTTAACTTTCACTGCTATGCAGATGACACACAGCTGTACATTTCAATGAAACATGGTGAAGCCCCAAAATTGCCCTCGCTAGAAGCCTGTGTTTCAAACATAAGGAAGTGGATGGCTACAAACTTTCTACTTTTAAACTCGAACAAAACAGAGATGCTTGTTCTAGGTCCCAAGAAACAAAGAGATCTTCTGTTGAATCTGACAATTAATCTTAATGGTTGTACAGTCGTCTCAAATAAAACTGTGAAGGACCTCGGCGCTACTCTGGACCCTGATCTCTCTTTTGACTAACATATCAAGACTGTTTCAAGGGCAGCTTTTTTTCCATCTACGTAACATTGCAAAAATCTGAAACTTTCTGTCCAAAAATGATGCAGAAAAATTAATCCATGCTTTAGTTACTTCTAGGTTGGACTACTGCAATGCTCTACTTTCCGGCTACCCAGATAAAGCACTAAATAAACTTCAGTTAGTGTTAAATACGGCTGCTAGAATCCTGACTAGAACCAAAAAATGTGATCATATTACTCCAGTGCTAGCCTCCCTACACTGGCATTACATGGGCTTGCTCCTACCTATCTCTCTGATTTGATCCTGCCGTACATACCTACACGTACGCTACGGTCACAAGACGCAGGCCTCCTAATTTTCCCTAGAATTTCTAAGCAAACAGCTGGAGGCAGGGCTTTCTCCTATAGAGCTCCATTTTTATGGAATGGTCTGCCTACCCATGTGAGAGACGCAAACTCGGTCTCAACCTTTAAGTCTTTACTGAAGACTCATCTCTTCAGTGGGTCATATGATTGCGTGGAGTCTGGCCCAGGAGTGTGAAGGTGAACGGAAAGGCTCTGGAGCAACGAACCGCCCTTGCTGTCTCTGCCTGGCCGGTTCCCCTCTTTCCACTGGGATTCTCTGCCTCTAACCCTATTGCAGGGGCTGAGTCACTGGCTTACTGGTGCTCTTTCATGCCGTCCCTAGGAGGGGTGCGTCACTTGAGTGGGTTGAGTCACTGATGTGATCTTCCTGTCTGGGTTGGCGCCCCTCCTTGGGTTGTGCCGTGGCGGAGATCTTTGTGGGCTATACTCGGCCTTGTCTCAGGATGGTAAGTTGGTGGTTGAAGATATCCCTCTAGTGGTGTGGGGGCTGTGCTTTGGCAAAGTGGGTGGGGTTATATCCTTCCTGTTTGGCCCTGTCTGGGGGTATCATCGGATGGGGCCACAGTGTCTCCTGACCACTCCTGTCTGAGCCTCCAGTATTTATGCTGCAGTAGTTTATGTGTCGGGGGGCTAGGGTCAGTTTGTTATATCTAGAGTACTTATCCTGTCTTATCTGGTGTCCTGTGTGAATATAAGTATGCTCTCTCTCTTTCTCTCTCTCGGAGGTCCTGAGCCCTAGGACCATGCCTCAGGACTACCTGGCATGATGACTCCTTGCTGTCCCCATTCCACCTGGCCGTGCTGCTGCTCCAGTTTCAACTGTTCTTCCTACGGCTATGGAATCCTGACCTGTTCACCGGACGTGCTACCTGTCCCAGACCTATTATTTGACCATGCTGGTCATTTATGAACATTTGAACATCTTGGCCATGTTCTGTTATAATCTCCACCCAGTACAGCCAGAAGAGGACTGGCCACCCCTCATAGCCTGGTTCCTCTCTAAGTTTCTTCCTAGGTTTTGGCCTTTCTAGGGAGTTTTTCCTAGCCAACGTGCTTCAACACCTGCATTGCTTGCTGTTTGGAGTTTTGGACTGGGTTTCTGTACAGGACTTTGAGATATCAGCTGATGTACGAAGGGCTGTATAAATACATTTGATTTGATGATCTAGAACCACGGGAAACACAGGAGAGTCAATGAGAAAGAGACTGATTCTCTCATCGCGGCCCCCCTGCGTCTCCATGGCCAGGGAGATGCATACTCAACTGGGGTGACGTCAGAGTGCCCTACCTGCTGCCTCGACTCCCAGAGGGACCAATCAGGCACACACCGGCAGTGTGCCCTCTGCGGCCACAGATGGTGCACGTGAAGGCCCCTCCTCCATCCTCCCTACGCGCAGCCCCTCCCAACTCCATGGGCACCGGAGCGGGCGTGCTGGGAGATGGAACCGACAGAGCCCGCTCAGGACGTCCACGGATGACCAGCAGGTTATCCAACCGGATGGACATATCCACCAGTTGGTCAAAGGTGGTGGTGGCATCCCTGCAGGCCAGCTCCCGTCGGACGTCCTCACGTAAGCTGCATCAATTGTGGTCGATGAGGGCCCTGTCGTTTCATCCTGCTCCGGCGGCCAAGGTCCGGAACTCCAGCGCAAAATCCTGCCCCATCCCCTGCCTCAAATGGATGAGTCGTTCACCCGCCACTCTACGTTCGGGCAGATGGTCAAAGGTGGCCCAGAAACGGCAGGTAAACTCCTCGAAGTGGTCCAACGCCGTGTCTTCCTCTCCCCACACGGTGTTTGCCCACTCCAGAGCTCTCCCCGAGAGGCATGAGACGAGGGCAGATACTCTCTCCCTTCCTGAGGGAGCTGGGTGAACAGTGGCTAGGTATAGGTCTAGTTATAAAAGAAACCCCTGGCACTGTGCGGCCGTCCCATCATACTCCCTGGGAAGGGAGAGACGCATTCCACTGGAGCTGGATCCGGACAGGACGGGTAGAGATAACCCCAGTTGAGCTGGTCGAGGCGCTGGGGAGACTTCCTGTCTCTCCCAGCGGCCCATGGTCTGGACAACGCGATCCATCATGGCACCAAGATGATGTAGCATAGCCGTGTGTTCCTGGACGCGTTCATCAACTCCTCTGACCGGGGTACCTGCTTCTTCTGACTCTATGGTTGGTGTAGGATTCTGTTAGGAGTGTGTATTGGAGGCGCAGTCAGATGCAGGAGAGCAGAGTGTAGTGAACAGGAGCACTTTTTATTCCGGTCAAAATTACAGCACAAAATAACATAAAATGTGCCCAAAACACGGAACATAGGCAAAAAGTAATGCGCATAACAATATCCACAATATCAAAATACACGTAACACAAACAATCTTACACAAAGACATGATGGGAACAGAGGAATAAATACGAAATATGAATTGATTGGGGAATGAAAACCAGGTGTGCAGGGAACAAGACAAAACAAATGGATACATGAAAAATGGAGCGGCGATGGCTAGAAAGCCGGTGATGTCGACCGCCGAATGCCCCCCGAACAATTTCATAAGTGTCAAAGGCTTTTATTGACAATTACATGAAGTTGATGCAAAGAGTCAATATTTGCAGTGTTGACCCTTCTTTTTCAAGACCTCTGAAATCCGCCCTGGCATGCTGTCAATTAACTTCTGGGCCACATCCTGACAAATGGCAGCCCATTCTTTTGTCAGAATTTGTGGGGTTTTGTTTGTCCACCTGCCTCTTAAGGATTGACCACAAGTTCTCAATGGGATTAAGGTCTGGGGAGTTTCCTGACCCAAAATATCAATGTTTTGTTCCCCGAGACACTTAGTTATCACTTTTGCCTTATGGCACGGTGCTCCATCATGCTGGAAAAGGCGTTGTTCGTCACCAAACTGTTCCTGGATGGTTGGGAGAAGTTGTTCTCGGAGGATGTGTTGGTACCGTTCTTTATTCATGGCAGTGTTCTTAGGCAAAATAGTGAGTGAGCCCACTCCCTTGGCTGAGAAGCAACCCCACAAATGAATGGTCTCAGGATGCTTTACTGTTGGCATGACACAGGACTGATGGTAGCGCTCACCTCGTCTCCTCCAGACAAGCTTTTTTTCCGGATGCCCCAAACAATCGGAAAGGGGATTCATCAGAGAAAATGACTTTACCCAAGTCCTCAGCAGTCCAATCCCTGTACCTTTTGTACAATATCAGTCTGTCCCTGTTGTTTTTCCTGGAGAGAAGTGGCTTCTTTGCTGCCTTTCTTGACACCAGGCCATCCTCCAAAAGTCTTTGCCTCACTGTGCATGCAGATGCACCCACACTTGCCTGCTGCCATTCCTGAGCAAGCTCTGTACTGGTGGTGCCCCGATCCTGCAGCAGAATCAACTTTAGGAGACGGTCCTGGCTCTTTCTGGACTTTCTTGGGCGCCCTGAAATCTTCTTCACAACAATTGTACCATTCTCCTTGAAGTTTTTGATAATCCGATAAATAGTTGATTTAGGTGCAATCTTACTGGCAGCAATATCCTTGCCTGTGAAGCCTTTTTGTGCAAAGCAATGATGACGGCACGTGTTCCCTTGCAGATAACCATGGTTGACAGAGGAAGAACAATGGTTCCAAGCACCACCTTCCTTCTGAAGCTTCCAGTCTGTTATTCAAACTCAATCAGCATGACAGAGTGATCTCTAGCCTTGTCCTCATCAACACTCACACCTGTTTTAACGAGAGAATCACTGACATGAAGTTACTGGTCCTTTTGTAGCAGGGCTGAAATGCAGTGAAAATGTTTTTGGGGGATTCAGTTCATTTGCATGGCAGAGAGGGATTTTGCGATTAATTGCAATTAATCTGTTCACTCTTCATAACAATCTGGAGTATATGCAAATTGCCATCATACAAACTGAGGCAGCAGAGTGTGAAAATTAATATTTGTGTTATTCTCAAAACTTTTGCCCACGACTGTACACAAGAAAAGAACCAATAGAAGCTCTCTTCACAACCTAACAGTTAATCAATCTATCAAAAGTATTAATAAAACCCTTTTTGAAAGGTGGGTTAACTTCTTGCCATAGTGCATAAAACAAGAGTAGCTTACGTATTTCTATAGTTGTCCCCAGGCTATTAAGTTGTGTGTCTCACCTCGTCCCTAGGTCAACATAACAGTATACTGTGTTTCCATAATTGGATTAGATCTATGAAATAGTGGGTGCTCATATCCTTCAGATACCAAAAATCTGTGCAAATATGTTGTACAGTATCAACTGAATGAAACTGGCAAACAAATTAAAATCAGTTATGTTTTAAATCAAGAGACCACAAGTAACAGAAAACCAGCAAATCTGTATAAACATGATGCAGTATACTACATATTTAGTTCTGTTCATATACAGGAGTGGGACTTGCTACTGTGGGGCTGCCCTTCATCATACATATCTTCAACAATACTGTCCTCATCTGGGCATGAATTTAGCTCTTCCACAGCTTCAGAGCCACCCTGCCCACTCTTCTGGGAAGGCTTTCCACTAGATATAAGAACATTGTTGCAGTGATTTGCTTCTATTCAGCCACAAGAGCATTAGTGAGGTCGGGCACTGATGTTGGATGATTAGGCCTGGCTAGCAATCGGCGTTCCAATTCATCCAAAAGGTGTTCGATGGGGTTGAGGTCAATGCTCTGTGCACCCCAGGTCAAGTTCTTCCACACCGATCTTCAACAATAATTTCTGTATGAACCTCGCTTTGTGCAGGAGGTGCATTGTCATGCAGAAACAGGGAAAGGCCTTACCCAAACTGTTGCCACAAAGTAGGAAGCACAGAATCATCTAGAATGTCATAGTATGGTGAAACTTATAGATTTCCGTTCACTGGAACTAAGGGGCCTAGCCCGAACCATGAAAAACAGCCCCAGACCATTATTCCACCAAACTTTACAGTTGGCACTATGCATTGGGACAGGTAGGGTACTCCTGGCATCCGCCAAACACAGATTCGAACCTCTCACTGACAGATGGTGAAGCGTGATTCATCACTCCAGAGAACACATTTCCACAGCTCCAGAGTGCAATGGCGGCAAGCTTTACACAAACCCATTTCATGAATCTCCTGACAAACAGTTATTGTGCTGACGTTGCTTACAGAGGTAGTTTGGAACTCGGTAGTGAGTGTTGTAACAGAGGACAGATGATTTTTACGCTCTACTCGCTTCAGCACTCGGCGGTCTTGTTCTGTGAGCAGTTTGCATACACTTAGGTTGGAGTCATTAAAACTCATTTTTCAACCACTCCATAAATTTCTTGTTAACAATCTATAGTTTTGACAAGTTGGTTAGGACATCTACTTTGTGCATGACACAAGTAATTTTTCCAACAATTGTTTACAGATTTTTTCACTTATAATTCATTGTATCACAATTCAAGTGGGTCAGAAGTTTACATACACTAAGTTGACTGTGCCTTTAAACAGCTTGGAAAATTCCAGGAAATTATGTTATGGCTTCTGACAGGCTAATTGATATTATTTGAGTCAATTGGAGGTGTACCTGTGGATGTATTTCAAGCCCTACCTTCAAACTCGGTGCCTCTTTGCTTGACATCATGGGAAAATCTAAATAAATAAGCCAAGACCTCTGAAAAGAAATTGTAGACCTCCACAAGTCTGGTTCATCCTTGGGAGCAATTTCAAAATGCCTGAAGGTACCACATTCATCTGTACAAACAATATTACGCAAGTATAAACACCATGGGACCACGCAGCCGTCACATGGCTCAGGAAGGAGACGCCTTCTGTCTCCTAGAGATGAATGTGCTTTGCTGCGAAAAGTGCAAATCAATCCCAGACCAACAGCAAAGGACCTTGTGAAGATTCTGGAGGAAACAGGTACAAAAACATCTATATCCACAGTAAAACGAGTCCTATATCAACATAACCTGAAAGGCCGCTCAGCAAGGAAGAAGCCACTGCTTCAAAACCGCCATAAAAAAACTAGACTACGGTTTGTAACTGCAAATGGGGACAAAGATCGTATTTTTTTAAGAAATGTCCTCTGGTCTGATGAAACAAAAATAGAACTGTTTGGCCATAATGACCATCGTTATGTTTGGAGGATAAAGGGGAGGCTTGCAAGCCGAAGAACACCATCCCAACCGTGAAGCATGGGGGGTGGCAGCATCATGTTGTGGGGGTGCTTTGCTGCAGGAGGGACTGGTTCACTTCACAAAATAGATGGAATATGAGGTAGGAAAATGATGTGGATGTATTGAAGCAACATCTCAAGACATCAGTCAGGAAGTTAAAGCTTGGTCGCAAATGGGTCTTCCAAATGGACAATTACCCCAAGCATACTTCCAAAGTTGTGGCAAAATGGCTTAAGGACAACAAAGTCAAGGTATTGGAGTGGCCATCCCATAGAAAATTTGTGGGCAGAACTGAAAAAGCGTGTGCGAGCAAGGAGGCCTACAAACCTGACTCAATTACACCAGCTCTGTCAGGAGGAATGGGTCAAAATTCACCCAACTTATTGTAGGAAGCTTGTGGAAGGCTACTCGAAACGTTTGACCCAAGTTAATTGGCGTCCCGCTAGCGGCACACCTCTATAACATCCGGTGAAATTGCAGAGAGCCAAATTAAATTGACAGAAATAGTCATATTTAACATTCATGAAAATACAAAGTGTCAGACATCAAAATAAAGCTTAACTTCTTGATAATCCAGTCGCAGTGTCAGATTTCAAAAAGGCTTTACGGCAAAAGCATACCATGCGATTATCTGAGGACAGCGCACCGCTTACAAAAGCATACAAACATTTAAGCTAAGTAGAGGAGTCACAAAAGTCAGAAATAGCGATCAAATTAATCACTTACCTTTGATCTTCATCTGGTTGCACTCACAAGAGTCCCTGTTACACAATAAATGTTTGTTTTGTTCGATAAAGTTCCTCTTTATGTCCCAAAAAGTCTGTTTTGTTGGCGCGTTTTGTTCAGTAATCTACTGGCTCAAAGGCGGTCACAATAGGCAGACGAATACATCCTAATAGTACCGGTAAAGTTCGTCGAAACATGTCAAACGATGTTTATAATTAAATCATCAGGTAGTCTATTGTCTAAATAATCTATAATATTTCAACTGGACAATAGAAAGGAATCACAAAGGAAAAACAACGAACGGCAAGCAATCATTCACGCGCGCAAAACAGCTCTGGTTCATTCTACAGTCCACTTCCTCATTTTTCAGAATACAAGCCTGAAACAATGTCTAAAGACTGTTGACAACTAGTCGAAGCTATAGGAACTGCAATCTGGGTCCTAACCCATAACATGGGTTCTGGGTCCTAACCCATAACATGGGTTAGGACCCAGAAAGAGGTACATTTGAAAAAAAGAGGTAAATTTGACCCTGTTATGGAAAATCATCTCAGCAAAATTAAAGATGGAGAGAAACATGCTCATTACCTTGGGAAGCACACACAGAATGAGCTGATACAGATTGTGAGTGACAAGATTCTGGAAGCAATAGTGACTCAAGTAAGAGACTCAAAGTACTTCTCCATTATCTTGGACTGTACACCTGACATTCGTCACCAGGAGCAAATGTCCATTCATCTAAGAAGCGTGGCTTTAAAGGGAAAGCCAGAGATCAAGGAGCACTTCCTCAGCTTTGTGAATGTTGAGGTTACAACAGGCCTGAATCTGTCCACTGCCATCTTAGATAAGCTGAACGAGCTGAAGATTCCATTTGAAGATTGCAGAGGGCAAGCTTATAATGGGGCCAACATGAAGGGCAAGCACCAAGGAGTACAAGCCAGAGTGCAAAAAAAATCCCAGAGCTGTGTTGGGTCCCATGTGGAGCACATACTCTAAACCTTGTCATTGCAGATGCTGCCAAATCTTCAAAAGATGCAGATGGGTTTTATGGGCATGTGCAAAAGCTCTTCACCTTCTTTTCAGCTGGCACACAAAGATGGAGTGTTTTGAAGAAACACGTGAACATAACCGTGAAGTCATGGAGTGACACAAGATGGGAGAGTAGGCTCCAAAGTGTTCATGCAATCAGATATCAGGCTTCTGAGGTTAAGGAGGCATTACTGGAAGTCAGACAGATGATCAACGATCCTGTGGCCAAAGTGGAGGCACAAGCACTCCCTCACTACATACCATCGGTTGGCCCAGACAGCAGCCAAAAGCATTTGTGAAGAAATTAATGTGGAGGCTGTTCTGAAAAAGAAGAGACTGAGAAACAGCAAGAGGCATTTCAGCTATGAGGCTCCTGATGAACCCGTGACTGATGCACTGAAAACCCTTGAAGTCAACTACTTCAACATTGTGGTCGACTCTGCTGTGACATCCGTGGATGAGAGATCTGAAACACTCAACCAGGTGAAAAGCAAATATGGAGTGCTGCTGAACTTCAGCACTGCCTCAGTGAATCTTTAAAGGCTCACTGCATGGAAGTTAAACACTCTAACCTTCAGAGATGACTGTGACATCAGTGGAATGGATCTGGTACACAAGATTCAGAATTTACCTAATCTGCCATCAGATAAGATGACTGCCTTTGAACTGCTTTCCTTTCTCTGTGAGAAAAACCTGGAGGAACTCTATCCTAATCTTTGGAAAGCCCTAGGAATTGCAGGCACCCCACCAGTAACAGTAGCATCGGCAGAGAGGAGCTTTTCAAAATAAAAGCTCATCAAAAGCTACCTGAGGTCTTCCATGTCACAGGAACGTTTGAGTGGTATGGCCATCATGAGCATAAATCATGACGTGGCGAAACACATGTCTTATGATGACATCATTGATGATTTTGCCTCAAGAAAGTGCAGAAGAGGAATATTTTGATGGTAAGATTTTAATTTAAACATTCAAATGTTTACACACTTAGTAACATTTAAGATTGTGTGGCAGAAGTGAATTTGTGTAAATGACTGCTTAACTAACTATGTGACATACGTTCTCAATTTCTTCCAGACAGTCCAGATAGACTGGTGCCCATGCTGATGCTGAAAATGCCCCGGCTATGGAGGGAACCAAAGTTAATCATACAGCTGTATAGGTTTAATTTGACTATTTTGAGACATATAGCTGCAGCCATAGCCTATAGGCTTATGTTTACATAGTATAGACAAAGCTAATTGTATAATATTGTGAGGAATGGACTAACTACAAGGCAGAAGAGCCAAAGCTCAGTGTTATATTTTATTATTTTTTACATTCTATATTTTCTACAATTTCTTGTTAATGTTAAGTGAATACTATCTTATGATTATATTTTTTAAAAATACTATATTCAATAAATATTGTTTGTTTATACCTCGTTCTGTAGAGGTCAACTTATTCTTAGACCGACAGATGGAGCAAACTGTTCTAAAGGAGGGAGGATTGTAGTGGGAGCCCTGGGGTGTCAGGTGTGACTGTGTGGCAATGGCAAATGGTTTACATGGCTCACAGGTCAGGTTGGAGGGCCCCTTAGCAGAATTTTGCTTAGGGCCCCAGGGAGGTCAGGACCAGCTCTGCTCATGTGGGATACAGCATTTATTTATATGTTTCAACATTCTCTTATAAACAAACTTTTCCAGGAATTTTAAGAAATTGGGCGATAATTTGTAAAAGATCTTGGATCCCCAGATTGATGAAGGTCGATAATTTTGGAAATGTTCAAATCTCTAGGAACAATACCAGTTTGCATAGATTTCTTGAAGATACACAGTACCTGTCAAAAGTTTGTGGTTAACGGCGCTGTACTGCAGCGCCAGCTGTGCCGCCAGAGACTCTGGGTTCGCGCCCAGGCTCTGTCATAACCGGCCGCGACCGGGAGGTCCGTGGGGCAACGCACAATTGGCATAACGTCGTCCGGGTTAGGGAGGGCTTGGCCGGTAGGGATATCCTTGTCTCATCGCGCACCAGCGACTCCTGTGGCGGCCCGGGCGCAGTGCGCGCTAACCAAGGTTGCCAGGTGCACGGTGTTTCCTCCGACACATTGGTGTGGCTGGCTTCCGCGTTGGATGCGTGCTGTGTTAAGAAGCAGTGCGGCTTGGTTGGGTTGTGTATCGGAGGACGCATGACTTTCAACCTTCGTCTCTCCCGAGCCCGTACGGGAGTTGTAGCGATGAGACAAGATAGTAGCTACTAACAATTGGATACCACGAAATTGGGGAGAAAAAGGGGGTAAAATTTTTAAATAAAAATAAAAGTTTGGACAAACCTACTCCTTCAATGGTTTTTCTTTATTTGTACTATTTTCCACATTGTAGAATAGTAGTGACGACATCAAAACTATGAAATAACACATATGGAATAATGTAGTAACCAAAAAAGTGTAAACAAATCAAAATATATTATATATTTGAGATTCTTCACAGTAGCCACCATTTGCCTTGATTACATATTTTCACACTATTAACATTCTCTCAACCAGCATCATGAGGTAGTCACCTGGAATTCATTTCAATTAACAGGTGTGCCTTGTTAAAAGTTCATTTGTGGAATTTATTTCCTTCTTAATGCGTTTGTGTTGTGTTGTAACAGGGTAGGGTTGGTATACAGAAGATAGCCCCATTTGGTAAAAAAACAAGTCCATATTATGACAAGAACAGCTCGAATAAACAAAGAGAAATGACAGTCCATCATTACTTAAAGACATGAGGGTTAGACAACCTGGAAAATGTCAATAACTTTGAACCTTTCTTCAAGTGCAGAGGTAAAAACCATCCAGCGCTATGATGAAACAAGACTCAGGGTTACCTCTGCTGCAGGGGATAAGTTCATTATTATTTATCTTCATATGGCTGCAGGGGCAGTATTGAGTAGCTTGGATGAAAAGGTGTCCATTGTAAACGGCCAGCTCCTCAGTCTCAGTTGCTAACATATGCATATTATTAGTAGTATTGGATAAAAAAACACTCTAACGTTTCCAAAACTGTCAAACTATTGTCTGTGAGTATAACAGAACTGATGGTCATCCTGTCTGGGTTGGTGCCCCCCCTTGGGTTGTGCCATGGCGGAGATCTTTGTGGGCTATACTCAGCCTTGTCTCAGGATGGTAAATTGGTGGTTGAAGATATCCCTCTAGTGGTGTGGGGGCTGTGCTTTGGCAAAGTGGGTGGGGTTATGTCCTTCCTGTTTGGCCCTGTCCGGTGGTGTCCTCAGATGGGGCCACAGTGTCTCCTGACCCCTCCTGTCTCAGCCTCCAGTATTTATGCTGCAGTAGTTTATGTGTCGGGGGGCTAGGGTCAGTTTGTTATATCTGGAGTACCTCTCCTGTCCTATTCGGTGTCATGTGTGAATATAAGTGTGCGTTCTCTAATTCTCTCTTTCTCTCTCTCTCTCGGAGGACCTGAGCCCTAGGACAATGCCCCAGGACTACCTGACATGATGACTCCTTGCTGTCCCCAGTCCACCTGACCGTGCTGCTGCTCCAGTTTCAACTGTTCTGCCTTATTATTATACGACCATGCTGGTCATTTATGAACATTTGAACATCTTGGCCATGTTCTGTTATAATCTCCACCCGGCACAGCCAGAAGAGGACTGGCCACCCCACATAGCCTGGTTCCTCTCTAGGTTTCTTCCTAGGTCTTGGCCTTTCTAGGGAGTTTTTCCTAGCCACCGTGCTTCTACACCTGCATTGCTTGCTGTTTGGGGTTTAAGGCTGGGTTTCTGTACAGCACTTTGAGATATCAGCTGATGTACGAAGGGCTATATAAATAAATTTGATTTGATTTGAACTGATATTGCATGCAAAACCCTGAGGAAAATCAAAGCAGGAAGTGGCTTCTATTTTGAAAACTCCATGTTCCATAGCCTCCCTTTGCTGGATTTAAAGGGATATGAACCAGATTATTTTTCCTATCGCTTCCTCAAGGTGTCAACAGTCTTCAGACATAGTTTCAGGCTTTTATTTGGAAAAATGAGCCAGAACGATAACATCGCGTCAAGTGGTCACATGAGTTTTGCTTGTGCAACAGAATTTGGACAGCCATTGTTTTCCCCTCTCCTACTGTGAAAGACATTTGCGGTTGATATATTATCGATTATATATTTTAAAAACAACCTGAGGATGGATTATAAAAAACGTTTGACATGTTTCTGTGGACATAATGGAAACTATTTGGAATTTTCGTCTGCATTGTCGTGACCGCTCTTTCCTGAACATAACGCGACAAACAAACAGGCATTTTGGATATAAAAATCATCTTTATGGAACAAACGGAACATTTGTTGTGTAACTGGGAGTCTAGTGAGTGAAAACATCCGAAGATCATCAAAGGTAAAGGATTAATTTGATTTCTTTCCTGATTTTCGTAACCGAGCTACCTGATGCTAAGTGTACTTAATGTTTTATCGTGCGATCGATAAACTTACACAAACGCTTGGATTGCTTTCGCTGTAAAGCATCAATTCAAAATCTGAGACGACAGGTGGATTAACAAAAGGCTAAGCTGTGTTTTCCTATATTGCACTTGTGATTTCATGAATTTAAATATTTATAGTAATATTTATTGTATGTAGCGCTACGCTATTCAGCGGTTGTCACTTATCCCGATAGGGGGATTGCAGCCATAACAGGTTATTTTATATTTAACCTTTTTAACTAGGCAATTCGGTTAAAGAACTAATTCTTATTTACAATGACGGCCTACACTGGCCAAATGTGAGCAACCCTACGGAACTCCCAATCACAACCAGTTGAGATACAGCCTGGAATCGAACCAGGGTGTCTGTAGTGATGCCTCAAGCACTGAGATGCAGTGCCTTAGACAGCTACGCCACTTGGGACCACATTAGAGTTACCAGCCTCAGAAATCTGCAATTAACTGCATCTCAGATTGTAGCCCAAATAAATGTTTCACAGAGTGCAAGTAACAGACACATCTCAACATCAACTGTTCAGAGGAGACTGCGTGAGACAGTCCTTCGTGGTTGAATTGCTGCAAAGAAACCACTACTAACGGACACCAGTAAGAAGAAGAGACTTGCTTGGGCCAAGAAGCAGGAGCAATGGACATTAGACCGATGGAAATCTGTCCTTTCGTCTGATGAGTCCAAATTGGAGATTTTTGGTTCCAGACGCAGAGTAGGTGAACGGATGATCTCCACACGTGTGGTTCCCACGTGAAGCATGGAGTAGGAGATGTGATGGTGTGGGAGTTCTTTGCTGGTGACACTGTCAGTCATTTATTTAGAATTCAAGGCACACTTAACCAGCATGGCAACCACAGAATTCTGCAGCAACATGCCATCGCATCTGGTTTGCGCTTAGTGGGACTATCATTTGTTTTTCAACAGGACAATGACCCAAAACACACCTACAGGCTGTGTGAGGGCTATTTGACCAAGAAGGAGAGTGATGGAGTGCTGCATTAGATCACCCGACCTCAACCCAATTGAGATGGTTTGGATGAGTTGAACCTCAGAGTGAAGGAAAAGCAGCAAACATGTGCTCAGTATATGTGGGAACTCCTTCAAGACTGTTGAAAAAGCATTCCAGTTGACTACCTCATGAAGCTGGTTGAGAGAATGCCAATAGTGTGCAAATTTGTCCAAAGGGTGGTTACTTTGAGAAACCAGTCAGTATTTAGTGTGACTATTATTTGCCTCATACAACGCAACACATCTCCTTCACATAGAGTTGATCAGGCTGTTGATTTTGTGCTGTGGAATGTTGTCCCAATGCTCAATGGGTAACATGCTCAATGGGTGACATGTCTGGTGAGTATGCAGGCTATGGAAGAACTGGGACATTTTCAGCTTCCAGGAATTGTGCACAGAGCCTTGCAACGTGGGGCTGTGGTCAGCATTCAACACCATAGTACTCTCCAAGCTCATCATTAAGCTTGAGGCCCTGGGTCTCAACCCTGCCTTGTGCAATTGGGTCCTTGACTTACTGACAGGCCACCCCCAGGTGGTGAATGTAGGAAACAACATCTCCACTTTGCTGATCCTCTACAATGGGGCCCCACAAGTGTGCGTTCTCAGCCCCCTCCTGTACTCCCAGTTCACCCATGACTGCATGACCATGCACTCAATCATCAAGTTTGCAGACAACACAACAGTAGTGGGCTTGATTACCAACAACGACAAGACAGCCTACAGGGAGGAGGTGAGGGCACTCGGAGTGTGGTGTCAAAAAAACAACCTCTCACTCAACGTCAACAAAACAAAGGAGATGATTGTGGACTTCAGAAAACAGCAGAAGGAGCACCCCCATATCCACATCGACGGGACAGCAGTGGAAAAGGTGACAAGTTTTAAGTTCCTCGGCATACACATGACCGACAAACTGAAATGGTCCAACCACACAGACAGTGTGTTTGAAGAAGGCGCAACAGTGCCTCTCCAACCTCAGGAGGCTGAAGAAGTTTGGTTTGTCACCTAAAATCCTCACAAACTTTTACAGATGCACAATTGAGAGCACCCTGTCGGACTGTATCACTGCCTGGTACGGAAACTGCACCTCCCACAACCACAAGGCTCTCCAGAAGGTAGTGCGATTTGCACAATGAATCACCAGAGATAAACTACCTGCCCTCCAGGTCACCTACAGCACCCAATGTCACAGGTAGGCCAAAAAGATCATCAAGGACAACAACCACCCGAGCCACTGCCTGTTCACCCCACTACCATCCAGAAGGCGAGATCAGTACAGGTGCATCAAAGCTGGGCCCGAGAGACTGAAAAACAGCTTCTATCAGCAGCCATCACTAACACAGAGAGGATTTTGCTTACATACAGTCGCGAAATCATTGGCCATTTCAATGAATGGATCACTAGTCACTTTAATAATGCCACTTTAATAATGTTAACCTGGTGTGTCAGATTTTAAAAAAGCTTTACGGTGAAAGCAAACCATGCAATTATGTGAGGACAGCTCTCAACAGACAAAACATTACAAACAGCTAGCAGCAAAGTAGATTGGTCACGAAAGTCATAAAAGCAATAAAATGAATCGCTTACCTTTGATGATCTTCTTATATTTGCACTCACGAGACTCCCAGTTACACAATAAATGTTTGTTTTGTTCCTTAAAGAGTCTCTTTATATCCAAAAACCTCCATTTGGTAGGCTCGTTTTGTTTAGTAATCCACAGGCTTGTGCAGGTCGCGACGGGCAGACGAAAATTCCAAATAGTATCCGTAAAGTTCGTAGAAACATGTCAAACATTTTTTATAATTAATTCTCAGGTTGTTTTTACAATAAATAATAGATAATATTTCAACCGGATGGTAAACTTTTCAATACAAGAGAGAAAGAAAAGGTCTCGCTCCAGTGGCGCGCGTATGAACAAATCTAAGGACATCTGGCTATCCACTGACGCGATGTGATCATTCTTGTAAATTTTTTCAGAATAAAAGCCTGAAACTATGTCTAAAGACTGCTCACACCCTGTGGAAGCCATGGGGAAAGGAATCTGGTTGATATCCCTTTAAATGGAAGATTGCAATGGAACAGAGTAGTTTCAGAAAAACAGCACTTCCTGGTTGGATTTTCCTCAGGTTTTCGCCTACAATATCAGTTCTGTTATACCCAAAGACAATATTTTGACAGTTTTGGAAACTTGTTTTCTATCCTAATCTGCCAATTATATGCATATTCTAGCTTCTGGGCCTGAGAAATAGGCAGTTTACTTTGGGAATGCTTTATATCCAAACATCAAAATACTGCCCCCTTGCTTCAAGAGGTTTAACAAACTCACTCCCTGAACTTTCTTCCAGACTCTCATCGCACATCATTACAGAATGACGCCTCACCAAAGGGAAGTATCAGGGATTTGTTTTGTTTTTGTGTTGGAGGTGATGTCGGGTCCGGGTGTCAGGACCAAGGCAACCAAGGAGGTCTCAGTCGGCTCATCAGGCTCTCACTCCTCAGCCGGTTCGTCAGATTTCTGCGCCTCAGCCGAGGCGACCGGTACGCTCCTGATCCCCGGGATCGTCCCTGTGGTTGGTCGTCCTGCCGCTGGAGCCAAATGCGCCGGGGAGGAGGTACTGTCACGTATGCTCTCGCTCCGGCGCTCTAGGTTGCCATGCTCCTGTGCCTCAGCTGGATCGACAGGTTCCTGCACCTTAGCAGAGGTGTCCGCTCCTGATCCTCGGGATCGTCATCAATCAACGACGATCCCGAGGATCAGGCTGGAGCCGCACGTCAGGGAGGGGGTACTGTCACGTGTGCTCCCTCTCCGGCCTCTAGGTCACCAGGCTGCTCGTTAAGGCGCACACCTGTAACCATCGTTACAGGCATTAGCGCAATATGACACTCACCTGGACTCCATCACCTCCTCCACCTGCTTTACCTGCCCTGTATATGTCACTCCCCTTGGTTCCTTCACCAGGCATCATTGTTTCTGTTTCAGTTTCATGTCTGTGCATTGTTCGTGTTTCTTGTTTTGGATTATGTTGCCTTTTTTCATTAACTACCTCACTCCCTGAACTTGCTTTCCGACTCTCAGCGCACATCGTTACAAACACACTCCCCGTCTCTTGTCATGAGCTGTCAGGTTGTTACCGAGAACCACATACCGGATTTTTAACAGGGTCGTTAGCATTAGAAAAAATACAATTTCTTGCCCAGACGTAGCTCAATATCTAGGCATCGGATAAGAACGAGACTACAGCATCCATAAAGTGACCATTAGACTTGCCACCTTTCGGACTGAATACTTCTGTAGGGGCATGTCATGTTCTGACCTTTGATTTCCTTTGTTTTGTATTTATTTAGTATGGTCAGGGCGTGAGTTGGGTGGGCAGTCTATGTTTGATTTTCTATGATTTGGGATTTCTATGTTTCGGCCTAGTATGGTTCTCAATCAGAGGCAGGTGTCATTAGTTGTCTCTGATTGAGAATCATACTTAGGTAGCCTGGGTTGCACTGTTTGTTTGTGGGTGATTGTCTATGTTGATGGCTTGTTTCAGCGCAGCTCGCATTAGCTTCACGGTTGTTATTTTGTTTACTGTTTTTGTATAGTGTTCAGTGTTTTCTTTATTAAAATTCATGATGAGCACATATCACGCCGCATTTTGGTCCTCCGATCCTTCTCGCCTCTCCTCTTCAGATGAAGAGGAGGACGACCGTGACAGAATCACCCACCAACCAAGGACCAAGCGGCGTGGTAAAAGACAGCGACGGCAGCAGCAGCAGCAGCAGCAACAACAGCGGCCGGCATCACAGGACTCCTGGACATGGGAGGAGATACTGAACGGAGAGGGACCCTGGGCACAGGCTGGGGAATATCGCCGCCCCAAAGCAGAGCTGGAGGCAGCGAAAGCTGAGCGGCGGCGATATGAGGAGGCAGCACGGCAGTGCGACAGGTATGAGAGGCAGCCCCAAAAAAATATTTTGGGGGGCAGACGAGGTGTGGTACTAAGCCAGGTAGCAGACCTGAGCTCACTCCTCGTGCTTATTATAAGCAGCGCATTACTGGTCAGGCACCGTATTATGCGGTTAAGTGCACGGTGTCGCCAGTACGTGCCCATAGCCCGGTGCGCTATAGGGCAGCCCCCCAAAAGTGTCATGCGGGCATTGAGCCAGGGCGTATGGTGCCTGCTCAGCGGGTCTGGTCGCTGGTACGCAGTTTTGGTCCAGGGTATCCTGTGCCGGCTCTGCGTGCTGTGTCTCCGGGGCGCTGGGAGGGTGCAGTGCGTCCTCTGCCTGCGCTCCGCTCGTGCCGGGCAAATGTGGGAGGGGAGCCTAAGGGAGAGGTGCATGTAGTAAGCACTAGATCTCCCGTGCTTACCCACAGCCCGGTTCAACCTGTGCCTGCACTCTGGAGGGTCCGGGCTAGAGTAGTTGTCCAGCCTGGGGAAGTGGTGCCAAGGTTGCGCACCAGAGCTCCAGTGCTCCCCCACAGCCCGGTCCTTCAGGTGCCTCCTCCTAACACCAAGCCTCTTGAAGGTCTCCCCAGCCTGGTGGTTCCTGTGGCAGCCCCACGCACCAGGCTGTCTCTCTGTCTCCTCCCTGCAGGTGGTCCTGTCTCTCCGGTGCTGCTGCCGCAGTCTCCCGCCTGTCCGGCGCTGCTGCCGCAGTCTCCCGCCTGTCCGGCGCTGCTGCCGCAGTCTCCCGCCTGTCCGGCGCTGCTGCCGCAGTCTCCCGCCTGTCCGGCGCTGCTGCCGCAGTCTCCCGCCTGTCCGGCGCTGCTGCCGCAGTCTCCCGCCTGTCCGGCGCTGCTGCCGCAGTCTCCCGCCTACTGTTTTTGTATAGTGTTCAGTGTTTTCTTTATTAAAATTCATGATGAGCACATATCACGCCGCATTTTGGTCCTCCGATCCTTCTCGCCTCTCCTCTTCAGATGAAGAGGAGGACGACCGTGACAGGGCAGCAGTTTTGATTAAATAAAAAATGTATTGCTCTCACATGCTAATTTCTGTCCAATAAGAACCAACAATGTGCTACCTTTTTGTATCATTTCTGACAATGCTAACATCTTTTCAGCCGACTCTAAGAGTTCTAAACTGGACCAAAGCATTTGGGTTGTGCAGTAATAGCACTGGTAGCTAGCTAACACCAGTCGGATGAGAGGCAAGCTACAAGCAAAGGAAGCTAACTATATTTTGCTATGGAAGGTTTTTCACATGGCTGAAGTCATCTGTGTAAACTGTTGGCCTTGACTCTTAAGTGTAATCAGAGCACAAGCAAGTAAGATAGTGAATGTCATTGGCTGCTATAGCCAGCTAGCTACAAACCAACAAGGCTGTACGGACAGATCGCGATGCACAACTCAATGTTGACAATATCTCCAACATTCTTCCACAAAGCACAGCTAAGTAAGTTCACATTTTGGGAAATGTGTGCTGAATGATTAACACAGTGTCAAGTTACTGCTGTGTACCGGAGTCCTCCTAGCTAGCTATCTAGCTAACACCCAGTGTCCATCACTCCTGCCTGCTGAACACCTTCCCTCGCCATTGTCATAAGAACTGCGGGAAAGTTGAGCCCGACTGGTTGGTGCAAAGGACAATATCTACCAGTGGCTATCGTTAGCTAGCTACCTATACCGCTTGCTGTGCACCAGAGTCCTAGCCAGCAACCAGTGTCCTTTGCTAACGCCTGCCCTCATTAACAGAACTGAGGGAAACCATTGCCTTGAGGGGCAAAGGAAACCATCGAACGTTGTCCCTAGCTACCGGTGTTGTTGCCCCTGACTCTTCTGTGGAGTTTATCAGTAGCAATTTCATACATTTTCATACTTTTTTGTACTGGTCCTTCGTTGTAATCAAACCCACAACCCTGGTGTTGCAAGCACCATGCTCTACCAACTGAGCCACATGGGATGTTGGCATCCAACATTATAGCGCATTACCGCCACCTACTGCACTGGAACGCTCATGAATTTTCTGTTGCCATTTGTCATTATTGTGTATTTTTACTTTACTTGTATTACTGTGTTATACTGTATAATAATGTTGCAGAATAATTTTGCATAATCACCTTCCGGTGTAAAACTACGTTTTAAGTGAGAAGTAGGCACTGGTCTGAAGCCGGAAAAGAGAGGAATTTGGACACCTACTAACCCAAAAAAATGATTTTATGAAAGAAAAAAAATCTCAAAGAGATGTATTGCTAAATAAAAAAGGTTTAAGTAAATACATACAGGCATCACATTACTACAAGACAAAACAGCTCGCTCAATCAAGCATGGTGGCTTGTTTTCAGATAACAAAAAAAAACTTGAAAGGGTAGTGGAATGGGATTAGTGTCAGGTATGAAGAATCCAATACTCTAACTTGTCTGGGGTACAAATGTTTGAGAAGGTTTGAATCCTAAGAAACCTGCATGCACATTGTTTGAAGTAATAGACCAACATAGCTACTGTAGTAGGTCAAAGCTGTGGGCTGAAAAACCTTTGTAGAGCACAAAATGTTGTGTTTTTAATACACACATTGTGATGGAAACTCAAAACAGACTTAATATATTTTAAACGTTAGCATGACTAGGATTAGTGTGTGCACTTACAAATTAAAAAAGGTCAGCACGCACATGAATATGATTTGCAATTGAAGCTTCTATTGAATATGATTGGCAATAGAAGCTTCAATTGAAAATCATGTTCAAATGAGTTCTGGCCTTTTGCCATTTTTTATATGATCGATACAATTGTTCCAAGCACCCACATTACTTGTTTATACAAGAGGATTTAGAGTTGAGCATCTTATCTGTCTTTACTTAGTGTGTGTACTTACCTCTACATTTTTCATTAGTCAAAATACTCTTTCCTAACCTGTTGATTGGAACTGGGCAAAGAGGTCACTTGTATAGTAGTGTTGGTGTTGGCAGAACATAGGGCATGTTCTAGACCTCACATTGGATGAAGTGCCATTTATTGTCTTGCTTGTTTGTTGGGGTGTGTTAATCCTCGGCTTTAATGCCTGTCTGATTAACATAGATTACAATGGACTTGATGGATGGTCTCTGTGGTGCTGAGTTTGTTTTGGTTCCCAACAGCTATAGTACATTGAATTGAGCTGTGCATTACTACTGTTCCTGTGCCTTCATCTCATTCAGAAGATACAATAGACAAAACTCCAAAAGAAATACAGTATATTAGAATGTTTACCTGGGATGATTTTCTAACACTTGAACAATACACTGTGCTCATATTTGCTTACATAACATTTTACCAGTGTATTTTGTCTTTGCAGGAATCTCAAGTCATGATTGGCCAGCAGCAGCTTCTCCTCCTGTGGGCATGGACATTGCTGGTGGCAGCGCTGTACCCAGGTGCCCTATGCAAACTTGAGGTGGATTCAGGGGCTGGGGAAAGAATGTACAGGGATTTTATTTTATACCTTTATTTAACTCGGCAGGTCAGTTAAGAACAAATTCTTATTTTCAATGACGGGCTACCAAAAGGCAGAAGGCCTCCTGCGGGGACGTGGACTGGGATTAAAAATACATGTCATTAAAATATAGGACAAAACACAGATCACGACAAGAGAGACAACACAACTCTACATAAAGAGAGAGCTAAGACAACAACATCAGCAGCACAACATGGTAGCAAAACATGAGGCAAAGCGCCCACCTCCAAGAGCGGTGGCTCCTCCAGACAGGGGCTGAAGATGGCAGGGGCAGCAGCCGCCGGGGCACTGGGTGAAGCTGCCATTGAATACGGGCTGGGGTCACTCGGTAAACCAAGACATGGCAACGGGGGGTGTGGGTATGGCTACGACGCATTCTCATCTGAGGAGGACCAGAGATTCTACAATCCTGGCGCCGCTACAGAAACGCTGCTGGCCCCGGACATGGCCCCATGAGTAACATCCTCCTCACACTGGGATCAATGGTACCATTCATTTTTTGGGGACTGGATAAGGGGAATCTGGTCATAGAATCTACTTCCTAGGAAATTATTTATCTGAATTACTGGTCCAAAAGACCAGTGAGTGGACTTCAAAACTATTTTAAATAAGTCCTGATCTTGTTGTCCTTTGGCATAGGCCCACCACCACCTTTACAAAGCTATACTCATTGGAACGTCATTACGGATGGGGGCTCCTATCTTATTGTGTTGTAAAATCATGTGTCACTTGTTACTGTCAAAATGGACTGTGCTAGATCCTTTTTCAGCTTCATCCACTGTAATAACTGGATGAACTAAGGTAGGAGGCTGCAAACAATACATGTTCCTATTAACATCTACTTTGCTGTGATTTTGCTAATGTTATTACTCATATTTGGCCATGGCAATAAATGTGTGATTATTCACTAGCTTTTATATCTGCAAATAGCAAACATTTGTTTTTGTAACCCATATTAAAGTAATATCAACCAATTGAATATTATTTTCTATGGATTTGGTAATATGGGATTCTTCATAATACTTGCTTACCTACTCTGGTCCACTAATAAAATATATATTTGTGTGTGTGTGTGTCACGCCCTGACCTTAGAGAGACGTTTTATTTCTCTATTTGGTTAGGTCAGGGTGCGATTTGGGGTGGGCATTCTATGTTGTTTGTTTCTATGTTTTGGCCGGGTATGGTTCTCAATCAGGGACAAATGTCTATCGTTGTCTCTGATTGGTAATCATACTTAGGCAGCCTTTTTTCCTTTTGGTGGTTGTGGGTAGTTGTCTTCATTTGTGCATGTAAAGCCTTAAGGAACTTCACAGTCGTTTTTTGTTGTATTATTGTTTTGTTTGACATTGACATTTGACATTTGCAAAATAAAGAAAAATGTACACTCACCACGCTGCACCTTGGTCCATTCCATACGACGATCGTGACAGTGTGTGTTGCTTTATTACGTTCATTATGATGCATGTGACAGTAGTTACGTTCAGGACCATGGATAAGTAAAGAGACAACATGGATAAGTAAAGGGGAGCAGTAAATATGAAATAAAAAGTGTTTCCCCTCTACATTTGGATTCAAAGAAATAATAAAAGAATGTAAGGAAAACTCACAACATAGTACTTTCAAATATAAGCCTTGTGTACAAGGCTTCTGCGAAGAGAAAACATGATTTTATTTTAAAAGTATCCCAGAAACACAAAAACTGGTTTTGATTTAATAATAGGGCCCTAGTTCACAAAAAAATACATGTTTTTGTGTATGAGATGAGTTGAGATCTTTGTGTTCTGTTGTAAAGATAGCTTAAGGATCATTTAATAGACAGTAACGGGAATTGTAATGCTGCCAACTTGCAGGCAGAAACCCTGTCTGTTCGATTTTCTCACACTGTAGTGACTGTTCTGTAACAATTTCCCTTGAGGCAATTAGACTCCTAGCAACAGATGTGTCTCTAAAAGCTTCAATGTGCTCTGTGAGATTGTCACTGTAACTGCCCTCATGTTTTCTAAAAGAGAGAATGGCCGATCATGTGATATATTTTGTTTTTATTCATTCTGTACCTTGAAAATGGAAGAAGACTTTTGCGATATTTAAATGCCAAGTAATATTCACCATTTAGTTCTAGCATGGCAAAGGGGTTATTTTAAATTTCCAAAACACATTAAACCAATGCATGTTTTATGTTCATCACTAAATACATGCTTGGGAAAAAAGGAAAAGAAGAGTCGTTTATATCCATTCGGCAAGATAAATAAGTGCACTTCTGATAACCAGGGGACAGGAGGAAACGGAGAGGGAGACTAGATGGGGAGGTAGAGAGGTATGGGACAAGAGAGAACTAAAGAAAAATAGGAACAGGCAACTTTTAAAACCAAATGCTGAAGACCACATAAGATGGACTCTTTACAGTACACATATAAATATCACAGGAGTATAATGTACTGTTTAGTTCACCAAAAAATATTCTGAGCAAATTGATTTCCAGCTAATATCTGGCATACAGGCGACAATGCTTTATGTACTTCATGTGGAACCACACTGGCAAAAAGACACTGAATACCCAGAGTCAGATGATAGTTGCCTCATCACATAATAACACATGCCTTTACAATTGGCTAAAATTTAAATTGGTTAGTGCCTACGTACAACCTGATAGATATCCAGAGTCAATATTAAGCTTTATACTGTATGTACTTGTAGTGTTTGTGTGTTAGTGTTTTATACAGAGATATCGTAATAGATGCAGAGATACAATATTAAAGCATCATGCATTTGCCATGACCTGAACAAATTAGTGTTTTGCAGAACAAAATACAGTGATCAACAGAGTATTCTACCAGAAACTGCTCTAAAAAAAATGCAATGAAAAACTAATTGCAATAGAAACGAAGTCTAGAAGTACTACAGCGAAGATCCAAATTGACAGATCAGTGCAAATGTTAGAGACACAAATGAGATGGGCCAATATACAAACAGTAAAACTATGTTTAAGCTCAAATGGTACCATAAAATGTGGAGGAAATGGACCTTATCGTGCACCCGTGTCCCTGGAAGTTATTTTCCACTTGCTTCCTTACCATCATGACCACTGATAAGTGAAAGTACTGGTTATATCTCCACCTTACTTAATTAACGTATCCGTACAAGATATCAGTGGCATGATGAGAAAGGGGGACTATGAAATTAAGCTATTCCAGACAACTGGGACACACCTACTATATGTCTCAGTGTAGTAGAAGAGTGCTGCTCAGGACCATGAGGAGACTGGTTATCAGCTGTAGCAGCCCCTGACCGAGGGGGTTGCTGCGACTGTTCAGATTTTTGTTGTTGTTGTTGTTGTTGCCGCTGCTGCGTTCGGCTGTCTGCTTCTCTAGGAAGCGCTCTGAGTGGTTTATGTACAGCTCCACACACTTCCGGTTCTTCAGCTGCTCCACCAATGCAGGGTAACCAATCTCTTCAATGCTCACTGTGGGGCCATCAGCCTCTTCCTTACCCTCTCCAGCTATCTCGCCAGGGGCAGGGGTGAGAGGCTTCACTTTGTCTGTTCCCTCCTGGTTGCTAGCTGGACTGCTGTTCCCCACCTCAGGAGTGATGGGCATGCTCTGGCTGTTGGCTCCCTGAGGGTTGTTCTTCTGGTTGTTAGGTGTGGCCTGGGAGTCTCTGCCCTGGTCCTGCAGAAGGTCATTCCTCTTCATGCAGGTATCCATGAAGCTGTCGTAGGACTCTGCCCGTGGAGGTACTTTGTAGGTGTAGTCCCGGCCATAGTCGTTTTCGTCTGTGGAGCGTTCGCCATATTTTCTGTACATGTAGTTGTTGTAGGACTGCTCTTCCTGAGGGTTGCGGAAGTTGAAGTTTGGACGAGGGAAACGCCCAAGGCCATAGCCAATCGCCATCCCTGCCACGGCCCCAACCCCTGCAGCCATAAAAGCCTTCTTAGCAAACCCCTTGGACTGAGTAGAGGGGTACTGCCCCATTCCCTGAACTGAACGTGAGAAGGGAGAGCCACCTCCCATACCTCCGTGCCCACCTCCATAACCATAGCCTCCACCATAGCGGGGACTGAGGATCTTATTGTTTGGGTTCCAGTTGGGTTGGTAACCTCCTCCCATCCCTCCACCAGGGTGGCCCCCTGCCTGCCCCCAGCCAGTATTTCCCCCTCTTACTGGGTAACCTCCAGCAGGGTAACCTCCGGCTGGGTATCCCGGATTGACTCCTCCTCTCCCTGGGTTCTGATTGGGGTAGCCTCCTGCTGCAGGATAACCACCCGCGGCGGGGTAACCTCCAGCTGCTGGGTTCTGGTTAGGATATCCCCCAGGATTTGCCCGGCCTGGATACTGCTGGTTGGGATAGCCACCTGCTGCAGGATAGCCACCAGCGGCTGGGTAACCACCAGCTGCAGGGTTCTGGTTTGGATATCCCCCAGGATTGGCTCTGCCTGGATATTGCTGGTTGGGATAACCACCTGCTGCAGGATAGCCACCAGCGGCTGGGTAACCTCCAGCTGCAGGATTCTGGTTTGGATATCCCCCAGGATTGGCTCTGCCTGGATACTGCTGGTTGGGGTAGCCACCTGCAGCAGGATAGCCACCAGCAGCAGGGTTTTGGTTAGGATATCCTCCTTGGTTGGTTCCCCGGCCTGGATACTGCTGGTTGGGGTTTCCACCTGCTGCAGGGTATCCACCAGCTGGGTTCTGATTGGTACCTCTCCCTGGATAACTACCTCCTGCTGGGTACGGGTTGGGGTTCCTATTGGGGCTTTGGGGTTGTCTAGGGTAGCTTCCCGTCTGTGTGTTTGATGTTTTCGACGGCTTTTTTTCTGAGCCCCTGTTGCTGGATGATGTCTTTTTGCTGCTGCTGCTGCCACTTCTCTTGGCCCATGTAGAGTCAGTATGAAGCAGAACCAGGAGGACAAGAGACACCAGGGCCAGCTCACACAGCTTTCCCATGATGACTGCCCTGGGGGGAAAATATGGTGATGTCATTAACAGTAAGTACTTGGACTTGGTCCAATCGTTTTTCTGAAGCCTCATCTAATTATTCCTGTTTACTTAAATCTGAGCTAACCCTCTCATGTCACTGACACTCCTGTCACGGACTGTAGAATTTATTTGCTTAATTCGTTTTCTGGATATCAAGTATAAGCCAACGCCTACCATATTATGTTCTGGAAGATTATCCTTAAAAGTAGCCTAACAGAAAATACATGTAACATAATATTATTAGGGATAAGATTTTCCCTGAATGTTCAATACGCTGTATAGAATTCCAGAAAATTCCAGCAGTTAGTCCTATATTTTGTAGCTTTTATTTCGGCCAATCAGTAAACTAAACATAATAAAGAAAATAGGCTACCACGGTGGAATAAAAGACAACACATATCCAGGGGCAGCTTGGATGTTTTATGAAAAATAAAAGGCTACATATAACTAGACGTGAAGGCAAATTAGGCTATATGCGCAGTTCTATTTTTCAGAACCGGACCCGTTATTCGCATAAATGTAATGGTCTTATTCAATAAAATGGCGCTCTAGCACTCTCACGCAGAACAGCCCGGGCTGTATGGCCACCTGATACCCCTTTACAACTAATGTGAATATCGTAAAATAACCTACCGTTGGAGATTCGAGACGATTTTGTTCCTGTAGAAAGGTTGTATTTTTCATCCGTTTCACTGTTATGGTTCTGTGTCGTTCGCTCACTGCTTTCAATCGGAGGGGAGGGGTTCCTATTTATCATGGATCACCGAACATGAGTGACGTAGCCAGGCTAGCCTCTCATCATAGCAATCCTAGCTAAAACAACACATTTTCTTACCTTACAAAAATAAATTGAACTATATTTTAAGACAATTAAATACTCTACCAACAAAAAAGCTGTTATAATTACAAATGTGTATGTCCCATAAAGTCCTTGTGTAATGTGATATTGTACCCCCTAGCCCAATTGTCCTTTGTATATACTTGTGTTCCCCTATTTACTTTTGTATTGGTTTGTTAATCATATAATATTTTTTCACGTTTTTTGTCACGTGTACTCGTAGTCTACAGTGAAATGCCTTTCTTGCTTGCTCTTTCTCAGCAATTCAGTACTAACGTTACTATAAAATATAAATAAACAAGTCAATTAGAACAAAAACACACGAGATAGAAATAAGAACACGAGAAAGTAAGTAAGTCATAGATAGGCTATACAGGATAACGCATTCTGTATATAACACATTCTGTCCCTTTAATAAGCTATTTCATTAATACTTTATTTTGTCCAAATTTAGGCTAGGCTAATCAATCGATTTGAAATTGAACGCTTGTAATGGGAATTTATGCGCAAATCCCATTCACTTCCAATGGATGATTCAGCTCAAATCCAATGGATTTAACTGTATCGTGTATGTGTGTCATACAACCTGAAGTAATGGAAAATCATAATTTTCAACTGCTTTGGGATATAATTGCTTGGATAACCTTATTTACTATTATGTATTGATTTACTTTTCACTGTTTATGTGATGCGCACTGAACAGAACGGGATAATTATCACTGAATTATCACAGTGAATTATTGTAACGTTTGTTTATGTGTCAATTAAACACGTAAGGGGTGGGTTGCCAACTGGCGATTTGACACGGAAATAAAATGTAATTTATTCATTCACAGTAGAACCCAATACAACTGCGTATGGTTCTTTCTGTGGCCTCATTGTCTAGGTTGTGGACACCAGATGGCGACAAATGGATATATAATGCATACTTTTTGTGCTCGATGAATTATTCCCAGGTCATACATGGAGTTGGGGAAATAAAAATGTTTTGATGAACTGTACAAACATATTGACAGAAGTCGCTTGAAGTGTGTATTTTGTGCCTGATAAGACAATGAGGCCTTTTGTTATATTTTGCAATCCAAACTACTCTGTGAAGTAGTTAGGCCTAAAATGAATCATGCAAAACAGTGAAATAAGCATAGAGCGAGATTTATGCAGTCAGTTGAAAGAGCATTTTTCCATATCTGTAGGCTGTGGATGAAGTACTGATGTGTAGACTAGAGCAGGGGTTCCCAATGTGGGGTCCGTGGACCCCCAGGGGGGTACTGGAAGGGGCTCCATGGCCAGATTTCAATGTATTCATCAATGCCACAAACCTGGGACATTGAAGAGCACCATATGAACTATTAATTGCTATCGAAGAGCACACAGATTCTTCTGCTTTTCCATTTTAGGAATTAGACCAGCACAAAAAACACATGTAAAACAGCATATTGTGATTTTTGGTGGGTGAGTTACAAATGGAGAAAGAACTGGATGTGTAAGAAAGAAAGAAAGAAAGAAAGAAAGAAAGAAAGATACTTAAATTCACACAACACTGGATAAGACAGGAGAAATACTCCAGATATAACAGACTGACCCTAGCCCCCGACACATTAACTATTGCAGCAAAAATACTGGAGGCTGAGACAGAAGGGGTCGGGAGACACTGTGGACCCGTCCGACAATCCCCTGGACAGGGACAAAAAGGCAGGATATAACCCCACCCACTTTGCCAAAGCACACCACTAGAGGGATATCTCCAACCATCAAGTTACCAGCCTGAGACAAGGCTAAGTATAGCCCACGAAGATCTCCCCCATGAGGGTGCGCCAACCCGGATAGGAAGATCACGCCAGTGACTCAACCCACTCAAGTGACGCACCCCTCCTAGGGATGGCATGGAAGAGCACAAGTAAGCCAGTGACACAGCCCCTGTAATAGGGTTTGAGGCAGAGAATCCCAGTGGAGAGAGGGGAACCGGCCAGGCAGAGACAGCAAGGGCGGTTCGTTGCTCCAGTGCCTTTCCTTTCAACTTCACACTCCTGGGCCAGACTACACTCAATCATAGGACCTACTGAATAGATGAGTCTTCAAAAAAGACTTAAAGGTTGAGACCGAGTCTGCGTCTCTCACATGGGTAGGCAGACCATTCCATAAAAATTGAGCTCTATAGGAGAAAGCCCTGCCTCCAGCTGTTTGCTTAGAAATTCTAGGGACAATAAGGAGGCCTGTGTTTTGTGACTGTAGCATACATGTACAGTTGTGGCCAAAAGTTTTCAGAATGACACAAATATTAATTTCCACAAAGTTTGCTGCTTCAGTGTCTTTAGATATTTTTTTTCAGATGTTACTATAGAATACTGAAGTATAATTACAAGCATTTCATAAGTGCCAAAGCCTTTTATTGACAATTACATGAAGTTGATGTAAAGAGTCAATATTTGCAGTGTTAAACCTTCTTTCTCAAGACCTTTACAATCCACCCTGGCATGCTGTCAATTAACTTCTGGGCCACATCCTGACTGATGCATAATCAATGCATATAGTTTATCAGAATTTGTGGGGTTTTGTTTGTCCACCCGCCTCTTGAGGATTGACCACAAGTTCTCAATGGGTTTAAGGTCTGGGGAGTATCCTGGCCATGGACCCAAAATATCAATGTTTTGTTCCCCAAGCCACTTAATTATCACTTTTGCCTTATGGCAAGGTGCTCCATCATGCTGGAAAAGGCATTGTTCATCACCAAACTGTTCCTGGATGGTTGGGAGAAGTTTCTCTCTGAGGATGTGTTGGCACCATTCTTTATTCATGGCTGTGTTCTTAGGCAAAATTGTGAGCGAGCCCACTCTGAGAAGCAACCCCACACATGAATGGTCTCAGGATGCTTTACTGTTGGCAGGACACAGGACTGATGGTAGCGCTCACCTTGTCTTCTCCGGACAAGCTTTTTTCCAGATGCCCCAAACAATCGGAAAGGGGATTCATCAGAGAAAATGACTTTACCCCAGTCCTCAGCAGTCCAATCCCTGTACCTTTTGCAGAATATCAGTCTGTCCCTGATGTTTTTCCTGGAGAGAAGTGGCTTCTTTGCCGCCCTTCTTGACACCAGGCCATCCTCCAAAAGTCTTCGCCTCAATGTGCATGCAGATGCACTCACACCTACCTGCTGCCATTCCTGAGCAAGCTCTGTTCTGGTGGTGCCCCGATCCAGCAGCTGAATCAATGTTAGGAGACGGTCCTGGCGCTTGCTGGACTTTCTTGGTCGCCCTGAAGCCTTCTTCACAACAATTGAACAGCTCTTCTTGAAGTTCTTGATGATCCGATAAATGGTTGATTTAGGTGCAATCTCACTGGCAGCAATATCCTTGCCTGTGAAGCCCTTTTTGTGCAAAGCAATGGTGACAGCACGTGTTTCCTTGCAGGTAACCATGTTTGACAGAGGAAGAACAATGATTCCAAGCACCACCCTCCTTTTGATACTTTCAGTCTGTTATTCGAACTCAATCAGCATGACACAGTGATCTCTAGCCTTGTCCTCGTCAACACTCACACCTGTGTTAACGAGAAAATCACTGACATGATGTCACTGGTCCTTTTGTGGCAGGGCTGAAATGCAGTAGAATATTTTTAGGGGATTCAGTTCATTTGCCTGGCAAAGAGGGACTTTGCAATTAATCTAACATTTTGGAGTATATGCAAATTGCCATCATACAAATTGAGGCAGCATACTTTGTGAAATGTAATATTTGTGCCATTCTCAAAACTTTTGGCCATGACTGAGGTATGTACAGCAGGACCAAATTGTAAAGATAGGTAGGAGCAAGCCCATGTAATACTTTGTAGGTTAGCAGTAAAACCTTGAAATCAGCCCTTGCCTTAACAGGAAGCCAGTGTAGAGAGGCTAGCACTGGAGTAATATGATCAATTTTTTTGGTTCTAGTCAAGATTCTAGCAGCCATGTTAAGCACCAACTTAAGTTTATTTATTGCTTTATCCGAGTAGCCGGAAAGTAGAGCATTGCAGTAGTCAAAAGCAGTGACAAAGTGACAAAAGCATGGATTACATTTTCTGCATCATTTTTGGACAGAAAGTTTCTGATTTTTGCAATGTTTACATAGATGAAAAAAGCTATCCTTAAAACAGTCTTGATATTTTATTTATTTTTATTTCACCTTTATTTAACCAAGTAAGCTAGTTGAGAACAAGTTCTCATTTGCAACTGCGACCTGGACAAGATAAAGCAAAGCAGTTCGACACATACAACAACACGGAGTTACATATGGAATAAACAAACATAGTCAATAACACAGTAGAATTATTTATTTTTTTAAGTCTAAATATGTTCGTCAAAAGAGAGATCAAGAATAATTGTGGTGGCAGCTGCAGAGGTATTTGGGTGTGCGAGACTTGACATCAGAAGAGTTACAGGGTGGTGATGTCCCATCCTTTCAGGTTGTTGGCCTGAGGTAGGACTAAATAGATTTAAATAATGGAGTAGGGTGGTGTTCTTTTGTGTGTGTGTGTGTGTGTGTGTGTGTGTGTGTGTAGTGTTAGACAGAAGGGATTTGTTTCTTTATTTTTTTCAAGCAAAGTATAAGGGAGTTGTACTCCAGTATAGTAGGTGGCGGTAATGCAACATATATTATATTGGATGCCAACCTCCGTTAAACCTCATCGAAGAAGAAGTGACAGGGTCGACTCCGCCAAAAATCTGTCCGCGCAGGATAAGCAGACCAAGTAAGGGGTTGTTGTTTTTTAATGGGGGCAATAGGAGAGTGTTACATTTGATCAATATAAAAGGGAATTGCCATTTGATAGAGAATACATATTTGATCGAAGCTGAATAATGCTTAGGTTGTTACAAATGTATTGGTATGTTTCTATAAAATATAATTAACTAGACCGTTCCCTCCTGATCTCGCCTTTGCAGACATGTAATTTCCATTGTTAGAGCGGTTAGTCGACCATCTTGTCAATTATAATAGGTCATCTTTGATGAAGTGTAGGAGAGCCTGCATTTTGCGTGCGCAGCTTTGACGTCGAGCCAACGAATCCCAAGACTGGAGGACACGGTTTGCGCTGTCGGCGTGCATTTGTGTGTGACTGGAAACATGTCGGCAAGGATTGTGCACACCGGAAGATCAATGAAATCTACCAAAACCTGAAGAACCAGAGCAATTTCACGATTTAAAAGAATTTGACATAGTCCAGGACCCCTTTCCACTTGTGTGTTTACCTCGCTGACTCGCGTTTTAGCCTATTCAGTGGTAGAAGTATCCAAAACGAATGGTGGAAGTCGAATAGAGTCTCGAAGTAGGCTAGGCCAAGAGGGGTGGAGAGTGAAGGGCTCGGCAGGTAGAGACGAGCGCTCGCTTTTGAGGAATGTTATCCGTACTCTCCTATGGAAGACTGGTTGCGAGGGCTGTCCTTGGCGGACTCTCTCAAACTGATGGTCGGGACTACAGCCTGGTCACAGCTAGTTGTGGGTTTGGTAAAGACTTTCGTAAGGGGATATTGAAGAAAGGGATGTGCTACGGGGATGACGCGTGTTTCATTGCCCGGCATAGGTCCGCCGATGTATTGGGTAAGTCTCACTTTAATATTCCAATTATCTGTTCGGTAAAGACATCGTTAAAGTAGTCTAGTCGTTCATTATAAGAAAACAAAAGCCACCGTGAAATGTGCAAGGTATTTTGGGGTTTAATAGGTCTATAGCATTTTCCACATTTAACCTTCAATGTGTAGCCTAGCACGTGTCGCCTACCCATGTCACAAAAACGAGAGGATATTCCCTACCGTTACCCCTTACCTGATTTAACCTCGTCTTAAGTTGTCACGGTGTTTTCCGATGTTTGCCTACTACGGTAGACTACAGCTGTGGTCTGTAGGCCTATAAGCCACCGAGAAACATTGTGCCTGGGTTTACAAAAAATGTATACTTTGTTGAAGAGTAATTGTAAAGACTTTTCACCTAGACGTATGGACAAGCCCTCTTACCAGCGCTACTAGTGGCGATAGTGTGAACAGGTATACAATGTATACACAGCTATTTCATAGCGTGACAAATGTGGAAGTCGCACGTTGATTGTGGCTATAAATTGTTAGCTTATGAATTGTTCCGCCATTCGATGCTAAGAACAATGGGGTTCGTTGGAGTTCAACAAAATGTATAATTATTTTATGACCGCCTATAGCTTCATATTCATTAGCCGACTTTGTTGTGGATTTTACACACATTTCACACACGCTTAGGGGAACTCACTGGCCGGTGTTTTCTAAAGGTCAGAATGGTTGAACATGGAGGCAGCCATGTTTCCAGGACCAATTCACGTTTTACAGACTCATGAGGGGGAAGTGCATTGTCGTTTTACTAGTTCATAGAAAATATACGCCCATATCATTATCAAGTTCTTATTTACCAGATGTCACACATTCAGAGCGGTGCCTAAAGCAGGTTTGCACCACTGAGATATAATAAGACCTGGAGAATACGTCCAAGATGTCCGACCGTTGTTTTCAAGGTAATCTACTCACGTTCGCATACGCCGATTCATGGACCGTCTATATCCGGGTTGCATCCGGTTTACACGGACCGATATCACATAGGGCGGATTCGATTATGCTAAGCCAGAGAGCACTCGACTATGGCCCGTTAAGAAAATGGGTGAGAGGGAGGAGGGCCATTCTCAAATCTAGCAATAATTTATGTGGCTCGGTCATTTTGTCAACAAGGCTGCATGGTACATCATCCAGAAACATCTATTTTCTGTAAAATAAGTGTTTGAATTTCAATTGCCAAACATGCCTACATGGGCTCCCTGGTGGGATTTATCAAATCCCCCTCAATAGATACACAAAGAAGGCAGGGCTTAATGTGACCACGCCCCCGAGTAGGGTACAGCCTTTACTCCTGTTGCTAAATTGCTTACTTTATTCATAATACAGCTGTTGTCAGGTTATTTTTTTACTCATTATAAAAATTTAAAAAATACTTCCCAATTTTGTGATATCTAATTGCAATTCAATTATGGTCTTGTCTCATCGCTGAAACTCCCCAGTGGGTTTGGGAGAGGGGAAGGTAGAGTCATGTGTCCTCAGAAACATGGCCCGCCAAATCGCGCTTCTTGACACCCACCCGCTTAACCCAGAAGCCAGCTGCACCAATGTGTCGGAGAAAACTCAGTTCAACTGATGAACCTAGAGCGCGATGAGCCAAGTAAAGCCCCCCCGGCCAAACACTCCCCTAACTAGGACGACGCTAGGTCATTTGTGCGCCGCCCATGGGACTCCAGTTCACGGCCGGGTGTGAAACAGCTTGGGAACGAACCTGGGTCTGTAGTGACGCCTCCAGTACTGCGATACAGTGCCTAAGACTGCTGCGCCACTCGGGGGGGACTTCTAATCATTGTATAAACCTTTTGGATATGCTTGGTTGCCATTTTTTTTTCTTACTTCCATGTCTTAATCAACAATCTAAATGTAAAATGTTAGCGTGAACAGATACTGTTGCATGGAATGTACGTCACAATTATCAGCCAAAGCTAACTAACCCTGCTTTTAACATCCCGAAAAGCTTGTTTGAACAGTAATTGGAGAAAAAGACCACCGAAATAAGTTTAATCAACTGCCCTGTTCAGAATGTGCAGAATTACACAACATCCTATCATGTGTAACAAATAACTGGCAGTTTTATGGAATACTTTTCTATCTGTAATACTGTGTTGTACCTCATTGAATATAGTTAGCGTTAGGCTAGTTCATAATTTTGGCTTGGTTTAAGTTGCCTTGTTTTCTTGATAGGGTGTAGGCCTAACTCTGCATCATGTTAAGGCAGTGAATGAGATGCCTTTCAAAAATTTGCCCTATTTGACTGTGGTAAAAGCGCAGGATGAGTCATTGCAACAAGTCGTGCCGAACTAAAATGAAATGGTTGGATGTCGAGTGTAGCCTACTGACTTTCTCTACCAGCTGGAACCTTGGACCTGAAACATTACTGCAGCAGAGCCCTTCAGTATGCTCATTGTGTCTAGTGATGACATGGTCGGTAGTTTTTACATGGATAGCTTTAGTCTGCTCATGCTTTAGGGAAATACAGTGGTGCTCACATTGTCTACTGATTTCTCATGATCGGGTCAGAGGCTGAGGCTGGGCTGCTTTCCTCTGTGGCTAATTAACTGGTTATGGAGACAAGATCAAACACCCACAGAGACTGCTGGCTCTGGGCTTATGTATACTGTGTCCCACCTGGGTGCTATATAGCTTCTGTTTGGCTAACACAATCTGTTGGCGAGAAGGATTCTATCCTGGCCTCTGCTGAGCATTATAGACAGGCATCCCTATACCCAGTGTAGTTTTAATGTCAATTAAGTTTTTCATCTCTTGGAAATGCCTTTTTTGCCATGGCGAGAGTAGCTTTGGGCCTGTACTATATGGGGTGGAGGGTAGCCTAGTGGTTAGAGCGTTGGGCATGTAACCAAAGGGTTGCTGGATTGAATCCTCGAGCTGACAAGGTAAAAACCTGTCGTTCTGCTCCCGCTTGGAACCCACTGTTCCCCGGTAGGCCGTCATTGTAAATAAGAATTTGTTCTTAACTGACTTGCCTAGTTAAATTAAGGTACTTATGTGCCGCTGTGGAAGGAGGTGTAGGACATGCATCTGTGAGTGTGTACAGTATATGGAAGTGTTTGTTTTAGGCACCAACAAAGAGCGTTGCTAAGCTATCAGAGGTTGTGTAGATGCAAAGTTTGGTAACAGAATGTCGTCATTACCAAATTTTGCATCGACACTGTTCAAGTAAATGTGTTTTGTAAGTCCTCCTTGCATGGTTTGTTTAAAAACCTCTTAAATGTACAGTCCCAATATTTGATATTTTTTATTCAATTCAGTTTGGTATGAGTATCTTGGCTTATTAATCTGTGCATTAAAATCTTAGGTGTGACTTACAACCATATATGGGCATACGAATGTATAATACGAATGTATAAGGTCAGGCTGAGCCGATGGCTGCTACCTACATTCCGGTTAGAGTTGTGAACCATAAATGCAATAAACACGGAATACATTGATTCACACCGAAAGCTTTCCATCTTTCCAGTGATCCTGCTGACCAAGGATGGGTCTGAGGGGCTATTTGGTGTCACAGCTAGCTGGACACTGATTGTCCCGGGATTGTGACACATTGGTGCGGCAGGCTTCCGGGTTGGATGTGCGCTGTGTTAAGAAGCAGTGCGGCCTGGTTGGGTTGTGTTTCGGAGGACGCATGGCTTTCGACCTTCGCCTCTCCCGAGCCCGTACGGGAGTTGTAGCGATGAGACAAGATATAGTAATTACTAACAATTTGATACCACGAAATTGGGAAGAAAAGGGGGTTAAAAAAAGAGACCTATAAGCAGTTGTTACAACAACAAGAAAATAATTAGGTGTTTTGTCCAAATACTCGTGGATTCTACTAATAAAAGAATGGACGACCTGACCAGAGAGGTCCAGGACCTGAAGAACAGTTCTCCCAGGGTCAGCTTGACAAGTTGAAACAGGAGAATGGCAAGATGACAGCAATCTGTAAGTCATTGAGAGAGGACATCAGTTCTGTGTGTGAATCTATGGTAACAATGACCCACATCAGACTATTTTGAGGGACAATCAAGGCGAAACAACATGGTTGTGGACGGAAGGACAAAGTAAGGGAAATTATCTCTGAGAAATTGAAGATGGACCACAGGAAGATTGAGGTGGAGCGTGCCCACCGGACTGGAACCCCCCCACCGGCCCAGGTGATAGGCCCAGCCTGATAGTGGTTAAGTTCCTGAGATTCAAGGACAAGGTAGCTGTTCTGGAAAGAGCCAAGAACTTGAGAGGAGCATATATCTTCCTCAACGAGGACAATCCTGAAGCTGTGCGCCAGAAGAGGAAAGAACTGATCCCAGCCATGAAAGCTGCCAGAGCGCATGAGGACATTGTGTACATCCGCTATGACAGGCTCATTGTCCACCCTCCCTCCCAGAAGCCTGGAAGGGATGAGCGAGCCAAGCCTGTGGTCTCATAGCCTCAACCCCGCACACACACACCAATTGATTCAAATCAAATCAAATTTTATTTGTCACATACACATGGTTAGCAGATGTTAATGCGAGTGTAGCGAAATGCTACAGGGGGTTAAAAAAAGAGACCTATTGCTGAAGGGTTTTTTTTCTCTTGATTTGTCTGCTCTTTTCAATATGTCTACCTCTGATAAGCTACCCAGGAAAGTGCTGAAAATAGCCCATATTAATATATGTAGCCTTAGAAATAAGGTTAATGAATGAATTACGTGATAACATTCATATATTAGCTATTTCTGTGACTCACTTAGATCATTAATTTGATGATACAGCAGTAGCAATACAAGGATATAACATTTTTGAAGAGACAAATGCTTATGGGGGTGCTGTATATATTCAGAGCCATATCCCTGTAATGCTTAGAGAAGATCTTATGTCTAGTGTTATTGAAGTGTTGAGGTTGCAGGTTCACTTGGCCCATCTAAAGCCTTTTCTTTTGGGGTGTTGCTATAGGCCACCAAGTGCTAACTGTCCATATCTAAATAATAAACTCAGCAAAAAAAGAAACGTCCTCTCACTGACAACTGCGTTTATTTTCAGCAAACTTAACATGTGTAAATATTTGTATGAACATAAGATTCAACAACTGAGACAAACTGAACAAGTTCCACAGACATGTGACAAACAGAAATGGAATGATATGTCCCTGAACAAAGAGGGGGGTCAAAAGTAACAGTCAGTATTTGGTGTGGGCACTAGCTGCATTAAGTACTACAGCGCATCCCCTCATGGACTACACCAGATTTGCCAGTTCTTGCTGTGAGATGTTACCCGACTCTTCCACCAAGGCACCTGCAAGTTCCCGGACATTTCTGGGGGGGAATGGCACTAGCCCTCACCCCCCGATCCAACAGGTTCCAGACGTGCTCAATGGGATTGAGATCTGGATTCTTTTGCTGACCATGGCAGAACACTGACATTCCTGTCTTGCAGGAAATCACGCA
Organism: Oncorhynchus tshawytscha; assembly: GCF_018296145.1. Classification (NCBI taxonomy): domain Eukaryota; kingdom Metazoa; phylum Chordata; class Actinopteri; order Salmoniformes; family Salmonidae; genus Oncorhynchus; species Oncorhynchus tshawytscha. The sequence goes on along the minus strand of NC_056461.1, from coordinate 29,150,212 downwards.
CAGAACGAGCAGTATGGCTGGTGGTGTTTTCAAGCTAGAAGGGCATGTCAGGATGAGCCTGCAGGAAGGATACCACATGAGGGAGGAGGATGTGTTCCCTGTAACGCACAGAGTTTAGATTGTGACGACAAGCTCAGTCCAATGATGCTGTGACACACCGCCCCAGACCATGGCGTACCCTCCACCTCCAAATCGATCCTGCTCCAGAGTACAGGCCTCGTTGTTACGCTCATTCCAGTGGCGATAAACGCGAATCCGACCACCACCCCTGATGAGACACAACCACGACTCGTCATTGAAGGGCACTTTATGCCAGTCCTATCTGGTCTAGCGACAGTGGGTTTGTGCCCATAGGCACCATTGTTGCTGGTGATGTCTGATGAGGACCTGTCTTACAACAGGCCTACAAGCCCTCAGTCCAGCCTCTCTCAGCCTTTTGCGGACAGTCTGAGCACTGATGGAGGGATTGTGCGCTCCTGGTTTAACTCGGGCAGTTGTTGTTGCCATCCTGCACCTGTCCCGCAGGTGTGATGTTCGGATGTACCGATCCTGTGCAGGCGGTGTTACACGTGGTCTGCCACTGCGAGGATGATCAGCTCTCCGTCCTGTCTCCATGTAGTGCTGTCTTAGTTCCAACAGCTGGGCCTCACAGTATGGACATTGTAATTTATTGCCCTGGCCACATCTGCAGTCCTCATGCCTCCTTGCAGCAGGCCTAAGGCACGTTCACGTAGATGAGCAGGTACCCTGGGCATCTTTCTTTTGGTGTTTTTCAGAGTCGGTAGAAAGGCCTCTTTAGTGTCCTAAGTTTTCATAGCTGTGACCTTAATTGCCTGCCGTCTGTAAGCTGTTGGTGTCTTCACGACCGTTCCACAGGTGCATGCTCATTAATTGTTTACGGTTCATTGAACAAGCATGGGAAACGGTGTTTAAACCCTTTAAAATGGAGTTAATTCATAAAAATACAAATATCTATGAATGACAGGGTCCTGAAAAAGGGCTGTTTTTTTTGTTTTTTTTGCCGAGTTTGTGAAACTATTGATAGAGTTTGTAACAGTGAGGTCTACTTTCTTGGGGACCTGAATATTGACCGGTTTTCATCAAGCTGTCCGCTCAAGAGGAAGCTTCTTACTGTAACCAGTGCCTGTAATCTGGTTCAGGTTATTAATCAACCTACCAGGGTGTTTTCAAACACTACAGGGACATCTTTACTAATGCTGTAGAACTTTGGTAAAAAGCTGTATCTGAACCCATTGGATGCAGTGATAACAATATAGTGGCTATATCCAGGAAAGCCAAAGTTCTAACAACTGGGCCTAAAATAGTGTATAAGAGATGATACAAAACATTTTGCTGTGACTCTTATGTGGATGATGTTAAAAATATTTGTTGGTCTGTGGTGATTGAGGTGCATCCAGGCACTGCACTTGATGAATTTAAGAAATTGCTTCTTCCAATTATTTATAAACATGCACCTGTTAAGAAACTGACTGTTAGAACTGTTAAGGCTCCATGGATTGATGAGGAATTGAAAAACGGAATGGTTGAAAGAGATGGGGCAAAAGGAGTAGCTAATAAGTCTGGCTGTACATCTGACTGGTTTAATTTCTCAATTTGCAGTAAGTATGACAAAACTCAACAAAAAGAATAATAACATTTATTATGAAGCCAAGATCAATTATACACTGCTCAAAAAAATAAAGGTAACACTAAAATAAAACATCCTAGATCTGAATGAATTAAATATTCTTATTAAATACTTTTCTTTACCTAGTTGAATGTGCTGACAACAAAATCACACAAAAATGATCAATGGAAATCAAATTGATCAACCCATGGAGGTCTGGATTTGGAGTCACACTCAAAATTAAAGTGTAAAACCACACTACAGGCTGATCCAACTCGATGTAATGTCCTTAAAACAAGTCGAAATGAGGCTCAGTAGTGTGTGTGGCCTCCACATGCCTGTATGACCTCCCTACAACGCCTGGGTATGCTCCTGATGAGGTGGCGGATTGTCTCCTGAGTGATCTCCCAGACCTGGACTAAAGCATCCGCCAATTCCTGAACAGTCTGTGGTGCAACGTGGCGTTGGTGGATAGAGCGAGACATGATGTCCCAGATGTGCTCAATTGGATTCAGGTCTGTGGAACGGGCGGGCCAGTCCATAGCATCAATGCCTTCCTCTTGCAGGAACTGCTGACACACTCCAGCCACATGTCTTGTATTAGGAGGAACCCAGGGCCAACCGCACCAGCATATGGTCTCACAAGGGGTCTGAGGATCTTATCTCGGTACCTAATGGCAGTCAGACTACCTCTGGCGAGCACATGGAGGGCTGTGCGGCCCCCCAAAGAAATGCCACCCCACACCATGACCGACCCACTGCCAAACCGGTCATGCTGGAGGATGTTGCAGGCAGCAGAACGTTCTCCACGGCGTCTCCAGACTCTGTCACGTGCTCAGTGTGAACCTGCTTTCATCTGTGAAGAGCACAGGGCGCCAGTGGCGAATTTGCCAATCTTGGTGTTCTCTGGCAAATGCAAAACATCCTGCATGGTGTTGGGCTGTAAGCACAACCCCCACCTGTGAATGTCGGGCCCTCATACCACCCTCATGGAGTCTGTTTCTGACTGTTTGAGCAGACACATGCACATTTGTGGCCTGCTGGAGGTCATTTTGCAGGGCTCTGGCAGTGCTCCTCCTCAAAGGAGGAGGTAGCGGTCCTGCTGCTGGGTTGTTGCCCTCCTACGGCCTCCTCCACGTCTCCTGATGTACTGGCCTGTCTCCTGGTAGCGCCTCCATGCTCTGGACACTACGCTGACAGACACAGCAAACCTTCTTGCCACAGCTCTCATTGATGTGCCATCCTGGATGAGCTGCACTACCTGAGCCACTTGTGTGGGTTGTAGACTCCGTCTCATGCTACCACTAGAGTGAAAGCACCGCCAGCATTCAAGAGTGACCAAAACATCAGCCAGCAAGCATAGGAACTGAGAAGTGGTCTGTGGTCCCCACCTGCAGAACTACTCCTTTATTGGGGGTGTCTTGCTAATTGCCTATAATTTCCACCTGTTGTCAATTCCATTTGCACAATAGCATGTGAAATTTGTCAATCTGTGTTGCTTCCTAAGTGGACAGTTTGATTTCACAGAAGTGTGATTGACTTGGAGTTACATTGTGTTGTTTAAGTGTTCCCTTTATTTTTTTGAGCAGTGTATAAAGAATAATGGGAAAAAAACTTTGGAGTACTTTAAATGAAATTATGGGCAGAAAGAACAGTTCGATTCCATCTTTCATCGAATCAGATGGCTTAATCATCACAACCATTTGATGTTGCCAATTTTATTGATTATTTCATTGGCAAAGTGGGCAAACTTAGGCATTAAATGCCTACGACAAACAGTGAATTATATTCATTCATCAAAAAAACAAATAATGAAAACCAGTGCAAGTTTGAATTTGTAAAGTTAGTGTGGGAGAGGTGGGGAAATTATTGTTAACGATCAATAATGACAAACTTCCTGGCATTGACAACTTAGATGGAAAGCTACTGAGGGTGGTGGCTGACCATAGCCACTCCTATCTGTCATATTTTTAATCTAAGCCTAGAGGAAAGTCTTTGTCCTCAGGCCTGGAGGGAAGCCAAGGCAATTCCGCTACCCAAGAGTGGTAAAGCGGCCTTTACTGGTTCTAACAGCAGACATATAAGCTTGCTGACAACTCTTAGCAAACTGTTGGGGAAAATGGTGTTTGACCAAATACAATGCTGTTTCTCTAAACAAATAAACAAGACTTTCAGCATGCTTATAGAGAAGGGCACTCCACATGTACTGTACTGACAAAAATGACTGATGATTGGTTGAAAGAAATTGATAATAAGAAGATTGTGGGAGCTGTACTGTTGCATTTCAGTGCAGCCTTTGATATTACTGACCACAGTGCTTAAGTTTTCAACAGCAGGTTGAGTTCTCATAGATGGATAAAGGGGTTACTTTAATGGAAGCGTCTGTCAAACGTGTAAAGTGATGTGTACCGCATGGCAGCTCTCTGGGCCCCCTACTCTTTTCACCAATGATCTGCCACTGGCATTAAACAAAGCATGTGTGTCCATGTATGCTGATGATTCAACCATATATGCATCACCAACCACAGCTAAGGAAGTCACCTGAAACCCTTAACAAAGAGTTGCAGTCTGTTTTGGAATGGTTGGCCAGTGATACAGTGCTCTTTGTTTCAGAGATGTTCAGGACCAGTTTTTATTTGGTACAAATCATTCCTTAAAACTTTTTAAAGCTCGGGTGAATTTTTTTCAACATTTTGTAAAAAATCGCGTAAAATTTCAACGTCCTGCTACTCATGCCAGGAATATAGTATATGCATATGATTAGTATGTGTGGATAGAAAACACTCTGAAGTTTCTAAAATGGGTTAAATCATGTCTGTGACTATAACAGAACGTGTGTAGCAGGCAAAACCCCAAGACAAAACTGTTCACCAAAAAAAAAAAGTATCCCTCCGCCAGTCTCTGTATTGTCTATGGCAAGGGAAAATAGATAGCGCCCAGTTTACAGTTCCTACAGCTTCCACATGATGTCGCCAGTCTTGGCAATTGGGTTGAAGTTAATCCTTGGTGAAATGAGAAATAGGCACTTCCTGTCATCGAGTACACCGGGGGAAGTTATGAAAGAGAGAATATGGACCATGATTTCAAGACTTGCTGCTATTGAATACAGATCGCCCCGTGATCAATTTGATCGATTTATTAACGTTTACAAATACCTAAAGTTGGATTACAAAAGTAGTTTGAAGTGTTTTGGCAAAGTTTATAGGCAACTTTTTTTAATTTAAAAAAATGACGTTGTGTTTTGGAAAGCTGTTTTTTCCTGGATCAGACGGGCTTCATAAATGGACATTTTGGGTATACATGGACGGATTTAATCGGAAAAAAAGACCCAATTGTGATGTTTATGGGACATATTGGAGTGCCAACAAAGAAGCCCGTCAAAGGTAATGAATGTTTTATATTTTATTTCTGCGTTTTGTGTAGCGCCGGCTACACTAATTATTTTGTTTACGTCCCCTTCAGGTATTTCGGGGGGGTGCATGCTATCAGATAATAGCTTCTCATGCTTTCGCCGAAAATAATTTTACAAATCTGACATGTTGGCTCGATTCACAACGAGTGTAGCTTTAATTGAGTACCCTGCATGTGTGATTTAATGAACGTTTGAGTTTTAACGAGTACTATATGATTTGGCGCTACGCATTTCCCTGGGCTAGAGGCTAGATGAGACGTTAACATCTCGCTTAGCCTTAAGAGGTTTTAAGTACTAGACCTCAGCTGAATCTGGGAATGAATGGTGTGGCGGTTGAACAAGTTGAGGAGACTAAATTACTTACCGTAACCTTAGATTGTAAACTGTCATGGTCAAAACATATTAGAGGTCGACTGATTTAATCGGAATGGCTGATTTTTAATTCGAGCCGATTCAAGTTTTCATAACAATCGGAAATCTGTGTTTTTGGGCGCCCAATTTAAATAAATAAAATAAAAAATTACACCTTTTTATTTAATCTTTATTTAACTAGGCAAGTTGGTTAACACATTCTTATTTTCCATGACGGCCTAGGAATGGTGGGTTAACTGCCTTGTTCAGGGGCAGAAAGACAGATTTTCACCGTGTCAGCTCGGGGATCCAATCTTGCAACCTTACAGTTAACTAGTCCAACGCAATAACGACCTGCCTCTCTCTCGTTGCACTCCACAAGGAGACTGCCTGTTACGCGAATGCAGTAAGCCAATGCTAGCTAGCATTAAACTTATCTTGTAAAAAAACAATCAATCATAATCACTAGTTAACTACACATGGTTGATATTATCTAGCGTGTCCTGTGTTCCATATAATCTGACTGAGCATACACGTATCTAAATATCTGACTGAGCGGTGGTAGGCAGAAGCAGGCACGTAAACATTCATTCAAACAGCACTTTCGTGCGTTTTGCCAGCAGCTCTTAGTTGTGCGTTGCGCTGTTTATGACTTCAAACCTAACAACTCCCGAGATGAGGCTGGTGTGACCGAAGTGAAATGGCTGGCTACTTAGCGCGTGTTAATAGCATTTCAAACTTCACTCGCTCTGAGCCTTGGGGTGGTTGTTTCCCTTGCTCAGCATGGGTAAAGCTGCTTCGATGTGGTGGCTGTTGTCGTTGTGTTGCTGGTTCAAGCCCAGCGAGGAGAGGGACGGAAGCTATACTGTTACACTGGCAATACTAAAGTGCCTATAAGAACATCCAATAGTCAAAGGTTAATGAAATACAAATGGTATAGAGGGAAATAGTCCTATAATAATTACAACCTAAAACTTCTTACCTGGGAATATTGAAGACTCATGTTTAAAGGAACCACCAGCTTTCATATGTTCTCATGTTCTGAGCAAGGAACTTCTCCAACACTTGTTTTTGCATTATTTAAACCAAATTGAACATGTTTCATTATCTACTTGAGGCTAAATTGATTTTATTGATGTATTATTATCAAGTTAAAATAAGTGTTAATTCAGTATCGTTGTAATTGTCATTATTACAAATTATTTTTTTTAAATCGTCCGATTAATCGGTATCGGCTTTTTTGGTCCTCCAATAATCGGTATCAGCGTTGAAAAATCATAATCGGTCGACCTCTTAAAGTATAGATTCAGTGGTTGCAAAGATGGGGAGGGGTCTAGCCGTAATAAAGATGCTTTTCAGAGTGTGATGTCAAAAAAGCAGAGCAAGATCTGCAGGCTCTAGTTTTGTCTATTCTTGATTATTCTCCAGTCATGTGGTCCAGTGCTGCAAGGAAAAACCTAGTTAAGCTGCAGCTGGCCCAGAACAGAGCAGCACGTTTTGCTCTTAATTGTAATCAGAGGGCTAATATTATTCATGCTAGTCTCTCTTGGCTAAGAGTCGAGGAGAGCCTAACTGCATCACTTCATGTGTTGAAAATCCCAAATGGTTTGCATAGTAAACTTCCACACAGCTCTGACACACATACTTATCCCACCAGACATGCCACCAGGGGTCTTCTCATATTCCCCAAATCCAGAAGAAATTCAAGAAAACGAACAGTATTATATAGATGGAACTTCCTTCCATCTTATAATTGCTCAAATAAACAGCAAACCTGGTTTTAAAAAAACAGATAAAGCAACACCTCGTGGCACAATGCCTCTCCTATTTGACCTAGATGGTTTGTGTATATGCATTGATATATATATATATATATATATATATATGGGCTGTGTGTGCCTTTTTTTATAAATGTATGTAGTTCTGTTCTTGTCTGATGTTTTGTGTGGACACCAGGAAGAGTAGCTGCTGCTTTTGCAATGGCTAATGGGTATGTCTATTTAGGCAGAAATCTACATTCTCTACGAGGGCCCAGCGCAATCAAAAACTTTATCTTCCTGTGTTTTATACATATTTCCACACTGAGGTTGGAATAATACTGTGTAATTGTACATTGATTTCAGCCTATTTTGTTGGGATGGAATTTTTGACGTGTCTGGTGGCATCACCAGGCGATTAAAATAGTTAATAGACCAATAAGAAAGTTTGAAACCTCTGCCAATAACAGCTAGTTTTCCTTTCCCAGTTTTCCTCTCCCAAAATGTTGCATTAGAAAATGCTCTTGGCCAAGAAGCTACTTTATTTATTTTTTTAACCATTTGAATTGAAATCCTAGTACGGTACTTGTTACCCAGAAATTATTTCATGTTGAGATAAAAAATAAAAATAAAGCTGCATTAGACCTTTTTTAACTACTGAATCATTGGTTTTTGTTTGGCATACATTTTAAAGTGCAAAATCTTAGTCTCTGCATCATTCTGTTACTGTGGAATTGCCTGCATATTATCACGGGGGTCACACAGCTGTAAATCAAGGCAAGAGGGCCCCTGATTTCACGTCCATCTCTCACTCTGAACTCGTACGCTCCTCCTTTGTCAGTGAGTTAACAACTGCAGGTCCATAATTTTCTATTTGAATCGAGTGGTTTAATTTGATTTGGTAATTTTGTGTCGCTCGTGTACCTTTTTGGATAATCTGCAATGATCAGCTCATGGCTTGTTTTGTACTATTACTTGGTGGTGTTTGATGCTTATTTATCTTTCTTGCTGTAGTCCAAAGGGTTCACACACAGACAGTGATGTGAGTTGATGAGTAGTTTGGCTGGTCAGTGGTAACCAGAGATGTCTGGTCTCTTGTCGCCATGCGACGGAACAGTGAACAGCTGCAATTTACAATGACAAACCGCAATGCCCAGCCAGACAGCCAGGGTGTGTGAAAGAGAGCGTGAAGGTGGGGTAGCCCTCCAACCCCTTTGTGTGGGGTTTGCCCTCCAACCCCTTTGCGTGGGGTTGGCAACGTTGATGGTAGAATATGACAACGATAATCATTCACTGTTCTGATCCTTATACACTTTTCTCTTCTGTGTGTCTCAGGTGTGGCAGATGGTGTAGGTGGATGGAGGGACTACGGGGTGGACCCGTCCCAGTTCTCTGCCACCCTGATGAGGACGTGTGAGCGGCTGGTGAAGGAGGGCCGTTTCACCCCCAGCAGCCCTGTGGGGATCCTCACGTCAGGCTACTACGAGCTCCTACAGAACAAAGTACCCCTGCTAGGTGAGCAAACACGCGCTCTCACTCACTCACTGACACACAGACACAATAATGCATGGGGGGGTCATACAGTATCTGCTGCATGAGTGTTTATCTGTTGCCTGTGGGTATCCCTGCCCACTCGGCTGCACTCCATCAATCCATCCAAAAATATAATGATACAAAGCTGAAATGCCTTCCATCCTAAGCATTAGGGCTGGGAATTTCCAGGGATCTTACAACACGGTATTATCACAATACTTTAGTGATAATGTGCTGCCATTCTTACCATTCTATATGTACTGCTTTTTTTATCTCAATTGTTTTTTTTATATAGCGGTTTGTTGTTCCAAACATATATTGTTACCTATATGTCTGCGGCAGAGAGACGAGAGCATATGAGAAAATTAGTTTTGATCAGTCATGGACATAAGTGCTGAAAACATGTTGGCTCATAATTTTAAAAAGATTGAGAATAAGCTATAGGATGAGAAGTTTTGGCACAGGTACAGCCAATTAGCGCTAGTTAATGCTACCTAGCAAAAGGCATATGTTTTTATTTTACACACACACACACACACAGTGGGGAGAACGAGTATTTGATACACTGCTGATTTTGCAGGTTTTCCTACTTACAAGGCATGTAGAGGTCTAATTTTTATCATAGGTACAATTTTTATCATAGGTACACTTCAACTGTGAGAGACGGAATCTAAAACAAAAATCCAGAAAATCACATTGTATGATTTTTAAGTAATTAATTTGGATTTTATTGCATGACATAAGTATTTGATCACCTACCAACCAGTAAGAATTCCGGATCTCACAGATCTGTTCGTTTTTCTTTTTAAGAAGCCCTCCTGTTCTCCACTCATTACCTGTATTAACTTCACCTGTTTGAACTCGTTACCTGTATAAAAGACACCTGTCCACACACACACAATCAAACAGACTCCAACCTCTCCACAATGGCCAAGACCAGAGAGCTGTGTAAGGACATCAGGATTAAATTGTAGACCTGCACAAGGCTGGGATGGGCTACAGGACAATAGGCAAGCAGCTTGGTGAGAAGGCAACAACTGTTGGCACAATTATTAGAAAATGAAAGAAGTTCAAGATGACGGTCAATCACCCTTGGTCTGGGGCTCTATGCAAGATCTCACCTCGTGGGGCGTCAATGATCACGAGGAAGGTGAGGGATCAGCCCAGAACTACACGGCAGGACCTGGTCAATGACCTGAAGAGAGCTGGGACCACAGTCTCAAAGAAAACCATTAGTAACACACTACGCTGTCATGGATTAAAATCCTGCAGCGCATGCAAGGCCCCCCTGCCCAATCCAGCGCATGTCCAGGCCCGTCTGAAGTTTGCCAATGACCATCTGGATGATCCAGAGGGAGGAATGGGAGAAGGTCATGTGGTCTGATGAGACAAAAATAGAGCTTTTTGGTCTAAACTCCACTCGCCGTGTTTGGAGGAAGAAGGATGAGTACAACCCCAAGAACACCATCCCAACCGTGAAGCATGGAGGTGGAAACATCATTCTTTGGGAATGCTTTGGGATGCAAAGGGGACCGGATGACTGCACCGTATTGAGGGAAGTGTGGATGGGGCCATATATCGTGAGATCTTGGCCAACAACCTCCTTCCGTAAGAGTATTGAAGATGGGTCGTGGCTGGGTCTTCCAGCATGACAACGACCTGAAACACACAGCCAGGGCAACTAAGGAGTGGCTCCGCAAGAAGCATATCAAGGTCCTGGAGTGGCCTAGCCAGTCTCTAGACCTGAACCCAATAGAAAATCTTTGGAGGGAGCTGAAAGTCTGTATTGCCCAGCGACAGCCTCGAAACCTGAAGGATCTGGAGAAGGTCTGTATGGAGGAGTGGGCCAAAATCCCTGCTGCAGTGTGTGCAAACCTGGTCAAGAACTACAGGAAACCTATGATATCTGTAATTGCAAACCAAGGTTTCTGTACCAACATATTAAGTTCTGCTTTTCTGATGTATCAAATACTTATGTCATGCAATAAAATGCAAATTAATTACTTAAAAATCATACAATGTGATTTTCTGGATTTTTGTTTTAGATTCCGTCTCTCACAGTTAAAGTGTACATATGATAAAAATTAGACCTCTACATGCTTTGTAAGTAGAAAACACTGCTGATTTTGCAGGTTATCAAATACTTGTTCTCCCCACTGTGTGTATGTGTGTGTGTGTATATATATATATATATATATCTCACACATACAGTACCAGTCAAAGGTTAGACACACATACTCATTCAATTACTAGGTGTTCTAAAACTTTTGACTGGGGGGTGAATGTGTTTTTTATGTGTATATATTTTTTTTACGAATCAATACTTTGAGTCAGTATCAATATAATATCATCCAAAATTATATTGCGATATGTGACTGTATGGATTCCTCCCCCCATCACTACCAATAATAAAAATTGAAAAAATCTTGAGTACAATAAAATGTGGTGATATGCCATATTATATCCAAATAACAGTGATGTAATAGTCATATAATTGAAATGGTGCTGTCCTTCAGTCTGCAACCACCAAGGTCCAGCTCCACAGAAGTCATTGGGACAAACATTTGGCCAAGTCCCTACTCCCTCATCCTCCTCCACGTGACCATTTCACCCCTTTACAGAGCACCTAAAAGGTCATTGGAAGGAGCAGTAACAGACACTGCTCATGGGTCCACATGTTTTTTTAAGGCACTGGCATGTGCCAGACTGAGGACACATTTGAACTGAGACCCAACACCACAGGCAAGGCTACCTGCACAGAGCCACCACTATCCACCAAGTCACACAATGTTTGTCTATCAACAGTGACCCGCTTCTTATTTTGGGATAGGTGGAGAGCAGCTAAAGGTCTGTGTTTGACTGTCCCTTCAAGATCAGGGGCAGTCTAGGAGCTGAAGCAGGGGGAACATGATTTGTTTTTAGTCTCTATGCCAGGCTGACTGATCCAACATGATCTCACGTACTCCTTGCTCACAAGGAGAAAGGATATCAAGTGATGGCCAACCATCATATGTTTTTATATTCCCTCTCTCTCTTCTCCCCTCTCTTCCCCAGGGAGCAGCACAGCCTGTATTGTGGTTTTGGACCGACGGAGCCATCAACTGCACACGTGTAATCTAGGTGACTCTGGTTTCTTGGTGGTACGAGGGGGAGAAGTGGTGCACCGCTCGGACGAACAGCAGCACTACTTCAACACCCCTTTTCAGCTGTCCATCGCTCCCCCAGGGGCAGAGGGAGTGGTGCTCAGTGACAGGTCAGTCCACTGCCCTCACTTCTCTGACCCTCCACCGTGTCTCAAATGAACATTTCTGTTGAGAAAACTGTCTTTAAACCAGGGGTGTCAAAAATACAGCCACATTTGACTTGTGTTTTTTAAAATGTTATATTTGAACGGTTATTACGGTGACCAGGGTCATTTGGCTGACCAATAACAGTCATCCAAAATTCCATGAGTCACAGCCCTAGTCGCCAGACCCCTTTCCACTGGGCTTGCTCTTTTTCTCTCTCCAAGAATCTCGGAAGAGGCACTTTTGAGCTCCTCCATCTTTCTCAATTTTAAAGGAGACCTTTCATGTTTTATATTGCAGTCCGCACTTTGCATTAACACGCACACTTACACGTTGTCACTATTCATGCTCCCATGCATACAACTCGGCAAACTCACACACACCGACTCACATTCACTCTTTCTGGCATGGAGGGGGTTTAATAGGGTGAAACTGTTATTTCAGGAGGAGATACAGTATCTGACTGACGAAGCGTTGTTATAGTCTCATCCGGTCAAATAAAATGTTCAGGTCATTGAGTTAGAATTTTCCAGGCAGCCTGTTGAATCAAACTGTCCTCATTGACGCCAAGTCCCAGGATGGCCAGGTCAGCTGAGACGGTTATAGTAAAACGACAGTCTTGGTGGAATCAGAGGGTACCGCCAGCTCCCACGAAATATACCTGATAACCTTACTAGAAGCAAGTGAGCATGCTGGGAGGGGGGGTGCGGCTGGAGCAGTGACGTTTCCACTGTGTTCCAGGCGGAATCGAGTGTCTTATTACCCAGCTGTCCCTCTGGCGCACAGTCACTTTTGACCTGCTTCCTCCTGATCCTATTTCTGTTTGTGAGGAGCACTATTACTGTCTCGTAGCAGCTTTCTAGTGCACTCTAGCTGGTCCACACTGACAGTCCTGTCCTGTTTATTTTCTTCACCAGCCCTGAGGCTGCTGACAGCTCCTCCTTCGACGTCCAGCTGGGTGACATCATCCTGACTGCCTCGGATGGCCTCTTCGACAACATGCCCGACTACATGATCCTGCAAGCGCTCAAAAAGCTCAAGGTAACACATCACAGTACCTCATAACTGCTGGCACACACTCTTATATCTACACATTCACTTTAGTAAATACCTGCACACATTTCTCCGGTCCTAATGCTAATGTTTGTATTTCTCAGAGTACCAACTATGACAGTATCCAGCAGACCGCACAGAGCATTGCAAAGCAAGCCCATGAACTGGCCTATGACCCCAACTACATGTCCCCTTTCGCTCAGTTTGCCTGTGACAATGGTCTGAATGTAAGAGGTACGTATCAGGTTCTTGGGAAGTCCTTTACGTCCCTAATAACACCTCCAGCACCACTATTTTATGTCCACTGTCAGTTTGAAGATTGGGCCATTCAACGTTGACTTTGACCTCTGGAAAGCCGATTTAATACGTTCTCTTTTGTCTTGTGTCCTGCAGGGGGGAAGCCTGATGACATCACGGTGCTGCTGTCCATTGTGGCAGAATACACAGACTAAGTGTGTGTGATGTTTATTGGAACTGTTCACTTCCTTCCCTCTCAGTCTTCCACCTGGCTCCTTCTCAAATGCATTGCTTCCTGTCGGACAGACTGGGGAGCCCCCCCATTCCTTCACTGACCTTTCTATCTCACAGCCACAAAATAGAACACACACTCCTCACCACAGAATTGGACTCCATCTCTATTCTTCCGTTTTGTTTTGGGACTGTAGTGAGGAGGCAGGCTGTAAGGACTTTCTCATGTTGATCGTGATGCAGAACGGCATGTTGGTTCCCCACATTCAGACTACGACTGAATGGCAGTCCTGAGTGTAGGCAAGTTTGCTTTTACAGGGAGTTGTGGTCGGTAGCCCTGAAACAAGCAGTGGTGTTATAAATCAAATAAGCCATGCTTTGGAGTTGTTGGGGAGATGTGGTTGTGTTGCCTATACATTTTGATTGTCTGTCTGTGTTGTAGCTGTGTGACTATCTGTTCCATGTCGTCTGTGTGTGTGGATGAATTCTAAGACTGTGGAATTGAGAGGGGCTGGGTTGTTGCGGGGTTTAGAGAGGTTACAGTGACTTGTGATCAGAAAGGATGTAGATCAGCGCGTCAGAGTCTTGGATTAGGATAAAGGGGTAGCTGGCCAGTATAATGTACTAGCTCCACTAGCAGAGATCTCTCCGGAGTGCCACCTATAGGCTAGTCTGAACTGTTCTGCTGGTGCGCACATCCTCATGGGTTTGTAAATATTGTGTGTCATGTAAACAAGGCAGAGAGTGTCTTCACTTTGTCACTGAGGATGGTTATTTTGCTGTTGTGCCAGATGTGTACACAAGCATTCACAATCTATAAAGGGTTGAACCTTGAAGTAAATACTCTCAATCCCTCCCTTCCACGATGTTGACGTGTTCATACCATGATCATGTTTGACTCGGTAGTAGCGTGTCAGGGCCATGAAATGATTGTGTGTAAAAAGTGGGTGTAGGTTCATGTTTGAATGTCTGTTGTTGATATGTGTTAACTTGCAATGCTAATGGTAGCATCTAGGAATGCTTTCAACCGAAACACTAGGTCAGGTATGAATTATTAAACACAGTTTTATTTTTATAACTTAATGTTATTAGTTTGATAGCCATTGATGTGACAGTTGAAATATCATCCAACATATGGATTTACCCTGTGATTCTTTTGTGAAGCTATATTTTTGCTCCATGGATGGCAAATGAGAATCATGCCATCTTACTTTAAACAAGAATCAGTCTTGGTGTGGTGGGTGTCATCTCAAAATTGTTTTTGTTCTGTCTCCCAATAACAATTTACCTGCTGCTTTTATTTTGTCAATTAAATGTTTAATACTGTACTGTATTTATGTGTATGTGTGCAATTTCATTATTTCATGAAGGCTAGAAGTTGATCATTCTGTTCTGTTCTTAGCATGCTTTTGTTTCTTCTTCATAATAGCAGAATACACACACCTGTCTGCATTGTTCGCCAATGTTATGAAGCCAGCGCACCAAAGAGGAAAACTTATTTTCTTTCATGTTTTCATTTGGGTTTGGAGAAATATCTGCACCTATACTGTAACATAAAATGTATTTTAAAATAGAGAGCATATCAGTTTGACAGTTAAACAGTCATTCTGCTTGTGGAGAACGATGGCCACTCGTAATTGTTGGTGCAAAACAGTCAGAAGACCACTTAGGTGTCTTTTTAGTTGTGCCTAAAATTCAATGTGACCAGAACGGGTTTGATCGTGTGTGTGTGGCTCTATTTATGTGAAGGGTAGTATATGAGAAACAAACAACAATGCAGGTTTTTGAATCCTTAAAGAAACCAAAGATGGAAAGCCATAGCTTCACAAGCATGACCAGGGTACAGCTTCTTATCTAAACCCTTCAGTCAGGCTAACAGTGTAATGGAGACCAATGTTGTCACTATTGATCTTGCTTATTTCAGCATACAAATAATTGAAAAGAACATCAATTGTTACATTTGTGGAGTAAATACTATTTAAATTTGTTTAAACTATTTTTTCGGTAGACTTTATTTCATCTGTCCTATGCATTCTGTCTTTGCATGACAAGCTGTCTTTGTCCAAGCTATTTATACTATTGGAATTTGCTTACCTGCAAATGTGCTCATGTCTCACACAGCTTGCCTCGCCTCCAAATGTCTAACTGATTTGCTCACCTTTATTTAAAAGTTGTCTTTCAAACACTTAAACATGCAATTTTAGTAACCCAACACAACTTGTTTTTTTACTCTTTCTGACAGTGAGGGATCATTATGTGTTAATGAATAATTAGCTTAATATCTGATTTTGAGATGAAGTTCTCTATGGTTTAAGGACACTTTTCTCTTACATGTGCTGAACCAGGAATTGCGGGGCTAGTTGTAGTGCTGTTTATTGATAATGGTGAGGACCGATTCCGCCTTAACAAATGGATATTTTACCGTCCTATCAAGAGGCCTTGTCTGGTAGTGCAAGCCAGTCTCGTTTCGACTTCTATGTTGCTCAGTGTTCAATTATGTCCCGCTTTTTCTGTCCATGCTCAGTTTTTTGATGACGCTTCTGCAGTCAAGACAAGTTTATTTATTTATTTATTTTGTTCTCTAGCAAGCAATGTTTCAGTATGAAAGCTACATGTGTGTTAAGTGTAATAATGCAGAACTAGTTTCTGTAAATGTGTTTTCAAAGTTGTAAAATATTCAAATAAAGAATCTAGTATTTGTACTAAAATACATGTTTGTGAGTATGCCTTATGAGTAGATGCTAAAACCAGTTTCCCACAAAACCTAGTTTTTATACAGGCGCACGTTCCCTGTGTTTACCAGTATGAGACAATCATGAGATTGTGCACTGCTGTTGATTGCAGCATTCCATGTGATGGCATTGCCTGTAACAAATGTCACTGGCAGTGTGAAACAGTGCCCAGCCTGCAGATTAACCTCTACTCGTGAGGTCAGCTCTATGTGGCTGAGCTATTTTAGACCTGTCTTGATTGGTAAGGGCTTAATGAGTTTGCCTTACTGTCATGGCGAAATGCTGGTCCCCCTTGCTAGCCCCAATGGGTTGAATGCTGGCAACCCCTTGCAATATCCTGGAATACCTCCTAAGCATTCATCAAAGGATTTTGGCATAATGTAAGAGCTAACCTGACCCTCAGTTGTGTGACGATCTCCCTTTACGTGGAAGACGGCCTACCAAAGCCACTGGTCCAGATTAGTCACAATTTTATTTTTGTTTCTTATTTTGTCACATAATTGCAAGAATGACCATCCACTATCCCCTCTCTGTCATTGTCTTGCGCAGACCTTTTTTGTAATCCTATTTTCTACCATGTCCTTCTCTTTCTCAGTTAATCTCTATCTTCCTCTCTCTTTCACTCACTCTCGCTCTCTTTTTCCACACGTGTCAGACAATATGGCATATGAGCCTGTGTGACCTTGGAACACACTAGTGTGTCACCACCAAAACCCATATCTGCAGGCTATGTATTGAATATAGATGCCAAACCTATTTCCATATCCACCCACATAATGAACATTGCTGCCAGTGGAGGCTGAGCATGAAAGGAGTGCCCTTAAACCACAAGATGGACATGTACTCATGGGGTTTCTCTCCTGCACACTACTAAAGACAGACTTCTCAAAATAGAGCCAATCTCATAAGTGAGATGTGTATAATCTAAACTGGCACAGTGTCCAGGATGATTAGTGATGTTCTAGCCAGACAGCCATGAGCACTAGGAGTGATTTATTAATATTATTGATCTATTATTAGCTTTATTTATGAATAAAACAAATTTTCATTATTTTATTCCATCAGGCATTATCAAATACATTTTTGCAATAATTAACCTTGAAGGAGTATCCCATATTTGCCCAAGAGGGCTTTAGTTGATATCAGGTCAGCTATTTGCACATGCACAGAAGAGGTTTAAAAATTCTTTAGAGTCTATTGACGCACCTGTCAAAGACTCCAGTCACCCAAGTCAGACTGTTTTCTCTGCTACCGCACAGCAAGCGGTACAGGTGTGCGAAGTCTAGGACCAAAAGGCTCCTTAACAGCTTCTACCCCCAAGTCATAAGACTGCTGAACAATTAACCAAATGACCACAGCATTATTTACATTTTTTTTGCGTAAGGGAGATGACATATACTTTGGCAAACCTGGGCTAAACAGTTTCCCCTACCACCTGCACCAGTCATTTTGGAAGAATTGAAGCCAGACCACAATTGAGAGTAATCCAATGAGTTTGTTATAATTACATTTCTGTGGAACCATTTACCCCAGTGCACTCAATTAAGTATAGTATTTTACTTTTAGCCCATCTCTTGGAGCAGTACTTTGGGACATGTAGCTAGCTAAATGCATTGGTAGGTGGCAACAAATATAAGTTAAGAGCATGGTAGTTAAAGAACAAAACAGCTGACGCAGCAGTTGAGATTTATGGGCACGTTTCGGGTGATCTTTGTTTTAGTCTAGCTGTGCAGAAGATCGCACAACCTCAGGACAAGTGTTTAGCCTGTCCGGCTAAACAATTCAACCTTGCACTCCTTCTAAACAATGCCATTTTTAAAAACTTTTGCAACGCGTTAAGTCTGTAAACTTACTACACTGTGTTTGTAACAGATTTTAGTTTTTGGAACAGAAAAAGGTATTGAGATCAGATGTTTCATCGATGAGAATATGAGCAGAATGTCAGCCCAGTTTCACCTAGTTCAATCCTCTCCCACTATCTGCGACTGGACTTCTTCTGACTACCATATTTGGTGGTGAGAAGATGTTCTAAAAGGATGCTTCAGCTTTATAGCCCTGTGACACTTTCTGGTACACAGGTGAATTGCTGGCGATGATTGTTGACTTGGGTTGATCAGAGCTCCAGTATCAATCATTGATAAACAAACAAGCTAACTTTACTCGGTGTGGAGGTGGTTCGGCAAGGCTGTGGTATGAGATGGTAGGAGATAGTGATGGAGAAGAAAGTGAATCAAGTATGGAGCATAGCGGTACAAATAAAAGGTGGAGTAGGAAAGAGAAAAAGAGAGCAGGAGAGAAAGGGCTTTATGGAAGGCAGAGAGAAGACAGAAAATTAAGTTTGAGGAGAGAAACATAGTTTCCAAACGCTAGCTGCAGTTCGGGGGTAGAGAGTGCAGAGGAAGTGCGAGATAAGTTGCGAGGGGAGCACCAAGGTGAGGAGGTGCATAAAGTGATTCTGAAGTTCAGGGAGGAAGGCGAGTTGGGGCGATGAGTCCTATAAGGTTGCTGGCTGTGATAAAAGAGTTGATTGGGGAAGTTGTCAATGCTGAAGTGTTAAGAGATGGGACCATGTGGGCATTAATGTGGGAATTTAGATTCTCTGTCGAGAATTCTCAGACAGTGTCCTTTCCCAGGAGGAAGGTGGGAGATGAGGTATGCTTGAGGTTATATGGGAGAAACTTGGAGAGGGTGGGGTCCTTCAGGATCCTTGGGGTATACTTTGACACCAGACTGACCTGGGCAGAACACATTGAGAGCGTGGTGGGAAAGTGTATGAAGGTGCTAAATGTGTTGCTCTGTCTGACGGGGAAAGGAGTGGGGAGCTGGGCCTTCCTCATTGAGGACCATGTATGTTGTATTGATCCAATCTGTAATAGACTATGGCAGTATAGTGTATGGTTCGGCAGCCCGCATCTCATTGGAAAGGCTAGATGTCATACAGGGACAAGGACTCATTATATGTAGTGGGTCATTTCAGACCTCCCCAGTGGCTGAACTACAGGTGCAGATGGGGGATATATGCCATTGCATACTAAGAGACAGCAGCTGGCATGAAATATTGGGTCAACCTACAGGGACATGGGGTGTCTCATCCTGCGAAAGGGATTTTACAAGCATGCCGGGAACATCAGCGAGGACAGAACACAAGCTATGGGTGGGTGGGTAATACTTAGGTGAAGAAGATGGGACTGTATGGAAGGGAGTTTAGTCCAACGGTAGCTATTCCTATGAATCCACCATGGCTTCTACCGCCTCCAGTAGTTGATCTAGAAGTGTTGGAGAGACTACAGACAGATAGGAAGGGTGTTGATCCATCTGATTTGTTTAAGAGATGTATGGATACTGTGTATCAGGATTTTGTGGCCATTTACACAGATGGTTCAAAAGATCCAAGGACAGGATGCACAGGGTCAGCATTTGTAGTGCAGGAATGTGACTTATTGTACCCTAACCAAAAGTGACTTATTCCACATTTGGTTAGGGTACAGGCTTATTCAAACATTTATTAAACTGTTTTTTACCCTCATCAATCTACACACAATACCCCATAATGACAGGGCAAAAACAGGTTTTTAGAAATGTTTGCTAATTTATAACAAATACTAAACTGAATTATCACATTTCCATAAGTATTCAGACCCTTGGTGTCCACATCAGTACTTTGTTGAAGCACCTTTGGCAGCCCTCGAGTCTTCTTGGGTATGAGGCTACAAACTTGGCACACCTGTGTTTGGGTAGTTTCTCAAATTCTTCTCTGTAGATCCTCTCAAGCTCTGTCAGGTTGGATGGAGAGCGTTGCTGCACAGCTATTTCAGGTCTCTCCAGAGATGTTCGATCGTGTTTAAGTCCGGGGTCTGGCTGGGCCACTCAAGGACATTCAGAGACTCGTCCCGAAGCCACTCCTGCGTTGACTTGACTGTGTGCTTAGGGTCATTGTCCTGTTGGAAGGTAAACCGTCACCCCAGTCTGAGATCCTGAACGCTCTGGAGCAGGTTTTTATCAAGGACCTCTCTGGACTTTGCTCCGTTATCTTTTCCTCTATCCTGACTAGTCTCCCAGTCCCTGCCGCTGAAAAACATCCCCACAGCATGATGCTGCCACTACCATGCTTCACCGTAGGGAAGGTGCCAAGTTTCCTCCAGATGTGATGCTTGGAATTGAGGCCAAAGAGTTCAATATTGGTTTCATCAGCCCAGAGAATCTTGTTTCTCATGATCTGAGAGTCTTTAGGTGCCTTTTGGCAAACTCCATGTGCCTCTTACTGTGGAGTGCTGCAGAGATGGTTGTCCTTCTTGAAGGTTCTCCCATCTCCAAAGAGGAACTCTAGAGCTCTGTCAGAGTGACCATCGGGTTCTTGGTTACATCCCTGACCAAGGCCCCTCTCCCTCGATTTCTCAGTTCGGCCGGGCGGCCAGCTCTAGGAAGAGTCTTGGTGGTTCCAAACTTCTTCCATTTAAGAATGATGGAGGCCACTGTGTTCTTGGGGACCTTCAATGCTGCAGAAATGTTTTGTACACTTCCCCACATCTGTGCCTCGACACAATCCTGTCTTGGAGCTCTATCAAATCAAATTGTATTTGTCACACACGCCGAACTACCTTACATTGCAATGCTTACTTTAAGCCCTTGACCAACAATGCTTAAGAAGTTAAGATTTTTTTAAAGTGTTAAGTAAAAAATAGATAGGTAGAAAATAGAAAATAAAAGTAACAAATCATTAAACAGCAGTAGTAAAATAACAAGCAAGGCTATATACAAGAGGTACTGGTACAGAGTCAATGTGCAGGGGCACCGGTTAGTTAAGGTAATTGTGGTAATATATACATGTAGGTGGAGTTAAAGTGACTATGCAAAGATTATAAACAGAGAGTATCAGCAGAGTAAAAGATTGGTCTGGGTAGCCCTTTGATTAGCTGTTCAGGAGTCATATGGCAAGAAGAAGCCTTTTGGACCTCGACTTGGCCCCAGTGATGTACTGGGCCGTACGCACTACCCTCTGTAGTGCCTTGAGGTCGGAGGCCGAGCAGTTGCCATACCAGGCAGTGATGCAACCAGACAGGATGCTCTCGATGGTGCAGATGTAGAACCTTTTGAGGATCTGAGGACCCATGACAAATCTTTTGAGTCTCCTGAGGAGGAATAGGCTTTGTCGTTCCCCCTTCACGACTGTCTTAGTGTGTTTGGACCATAATAGTTTGTTGATGATGTGGACACCAAGGAACTTGAAGCTCTCAACCTGTTCCACAACCTGCCCCGTAGATGGGAATGGGGGCGTGCTCGGTCCTCCATTTCCTGTAGTCCACAATCATCTCCTTTGTCTTGATATGTTGAGGGAGAGGTTGTTGTCCTGGCACAACGTGGCCAGGTCTTTGACCTCCTCCCCACAGGCTGTCTCATCGTTGTCCGTGATCAGGCTGTTGTGTCATCGGTGAACTTGATGATGGAGTTGGAGTCATGCCTGACCATGCAGTCATGAGTGAACAGGGAGTACAGGAGGGGACTGAGCATGCATCCCTGAGGGGCCCCTGTTGAGGATCAGCGTGGCAGATGGGTTGTTCCCTACCTTTACCACCTGGGAGCGGCTCGTCAGGAAGTCCAGGATCCAGTTGCAGAGGGAGGTGTTTAGTCCCAGGGTCCTTAGCTTAGCTGTAGTGAATGAATAACATTCTCACATAGGTGTTCCTTTTGTCCAGGTGGGAATGTGTAGTATTGAGTGCAATAGAGATTGAATCATCTTTGGCTCTGTTGAGACGGTATTCAAATTGGCATGGGTCTAAGGTTTCTGGGATAATGATGTTGATGTGAGCCATGACCAGCCTTTCAAAGCACTTCATGGCTACAGATGTGAGTGCTACGGGTTGGTAGTTATTTAGGCAGATTACCTTAGTGTTCTTCGTCACAGGGACTATGGGGGTCTGCTTGAAACATGTTGGTATTACAGACACAGTCAGGGACAGGTTGAAAATGTCAGTGAAGACACTTGCCAGTTGGTCAGTGCATGCTTGGAGTACACATCCTGGTAATCCGTCTGGCCCTGCGGCCTTGTGAATGTTGGCATGTTTAAAGGTTTTACTCATATGGGCTACGGAGAGCGTGATCACACAGTCATCCGGAATAGCTGGTGCTCTCATGCATGTTTCAGTGTTACTTGCCTCGAAGCGAGCGTAGAAGTAATTTAGCTCGTCTGGTAGGTTCGTGTCGCTGGGCAGCTCGTAGCTGTTTTTCCCTTTGTAGTCTATAATAGTTTGCAAGCCCTGCCACCTCCGACGAGCGTCGGAGCCAGTGTACTCCATTCGATCTTAGTCCTGTATTGATGCTTTGCCTGTTGGATGGATCGTCGGAGGGCATAGCGGGATTTCTTATAAGCTTCTGAGTTAGAGTCCCGCTCCTTGAAAGCTCAGTGAGGATGTTGCCTGTAATCCATGGCTTTTGGTTGTGGAATGTACGCACAGTCACTGTAGGGACGACGTCATCGATGCAGTTATTGATGAAGCCAGTGACTTATGTGGTCTGCTCCTCAATGCCATCGGAAGAATCCCGGAACATATTCCAGTCTGTGCTAGCAAAACAGTCCTGTAGCTTAGCATCTGCTTCATCTGACCACTTTCTTATTGACCGAGTCACTGGTGCTTCCTGCTTTAGTTTTTGCTTGTAAGCAGGAATCAGGAGGATAGAATTATGGTCAGATTTTCCAAATGTAGGGTGAGGGAGAGCTTTGTATGCGTCTCTGTGTGTGGAGTATAGGTGGTCCAGAGTTTTTTTCCCTCTGGTTGCACATTTAACATGCTGATAGAAATGAGGTAAAAGTGATTTAAGTGTCCCTGCATCAAAGTCCCCGGCCACTAGGAGCATCGCCTCTGGATGAGCGTTTTCTTGTTTGCTTATGGCCGTATACAGCTCATTGAGTGTGGTCTTGGTGCCAGCATCGGTCTGCGGTGGTATATAGACAGCTACGAAAAATATAGATGTAAACTCTCTTGGTAAATAGTGTGGTCTACAGCTTATCATGAGATACCCTACCTCAGGCGAGCAAAACCTTGAGACTTCTTTAGATTTCGTGCACCAGCGGTTGTTTACACATATACACAGGCCACCACCCCTTATCTTACCACAGGCCGCTGTTCTATCCTGCTGAAAAAGCTTAAAACCCTCCAGCTGTATATAAATCATGTTGTCGTTCAATCCCGACTCTGTGAAACATAAGATATTACAGTTTTTAATGTCCCGATGGTAGGATATATACGTGCTTTTTTTATTAGCGATTGATTGTACTTTGGCTAATAGGATTGATGGTGAAGGTAGATTACCCTCTAGACGCCGGATCCTAACAATGCACCCGGACCGTCACCCACGATATCTCCATCTTTTCCTCCTGTGAATGACGGGGATGAGGGCCTAGTCGGGTGTCTGGAGTAAATCCTTCCCATCCGACTCATTGAAGAAGAAGAATTCTTTCAGTATGGGGTGAGTAATCGCTTTCCTGATATCAAGAAGCTCTTTTCGATCATAAGACACAGTGTCAGAAATATTAAGTACAAAATAAGTTACAAATAACCTGAAAAAACATAAACAATAGCACAATTGGTTATGGGATCATAAAACGGCGGCCATCTCCTTCGCGCATCATTATTCACAATCACTCTAGAGACAATTCCCTCGACCTCATGCCTTGATTTTCGCTCTGACATGCACTGTCAACTGTGGGACCTTATATAGACAGGTGTGTGCCGTTCCAAAAAATGTCCAATCAATTGACTTTACCAAGTCAAACCAGAGAGAGTAGTTATTTGCTCTGATTCATGTGCAGTGTTGATGAGTCTGCTGTCCTTTAGCACACGTAGCAGACAAGACCTGCTTTATGAGGTACAACAAACCCATGGCAGGATTAGACAAATGGGTATACAGATAAGATTGATTGGGTCCCAGCCCATGTGGGGGTGGAGGGGAACGAGGCAGTTGATGTACTGGCTAAACAAGCATTTAGTAGTTTTAATGAGCAAGGCAGAGGCTTAAAGCCTGATATGGACAGTGATGGTGCAGAGATGGCAGGAGCAGTGGAGTAGAGATACTAAGGGCAGGCATTTATTTCAAGTACAGAAGAGAGGAGACTATTTTTACAAGATTAAGGGTGGGACACAGCCGGTTGAATAAGACTTTAAATTGTGATAGGAAAGTATCCAACAGGAAAGTGTTATTATTGCCAGGAAACAGAGACCGTGGAGCATGTGTTGCTACAGTGTGGGCAGTATCAGAGGGAAAGAGAGAGGATGATATCTCGTATGAGGAAGATGGAGATACAGGGAATTAGTTTAAAGCATTTATTGAGTAGAACTTCCTTAGCTATAGTCTCAAATATGTTGTTGTCTTTTTTTAAAGCAACAGGGCTGTCAGGTAGGATTTATTATCTCCCTGTCTTGGGGCCACACTCAAGCAGTTGGTGGCGGTAATGCACCATAACGTTGGATGCCAACCGCTGATAAACCCCACCGAAGAAGAAGAAGACCTGTGACATATCTGGGTTATCATTTCTGTCTGTGCATAAACTCTTTAGACGTGCCAGTCCTGTGAGAGATTGATTGTCATTTGATTTCAATGGTTTTATCGGGCTGAACCGTCATTAGAAGTATACCGGTTTTTGTATTTTGACTTGCGGTGCTGTTGTTGTTAAACAGCTAACGTTAGTGGCATGCTTCTCACTGGCAGTGCTAGCGGTTGGCTAACATAGCCAGCTAGCTATCTAGTTGCCATTCATTGATTCTGACTTTCTGTTTTTATTTTCGTTAACTGGTTGGCGAGCTAACGTTTATTAGCGTACTAGTTATTCGAGATAACTAGCTAGTTGCTTTGATTAAGGCTAGCTAGCAAGGTTACTGATTTAACTGCGACGATGCTATGGTCAGTTTATGACAAGATGTTGGACAACCAAAATCTAGCTACCTAGCTAAAGTTACAATTAAATAATGGGAGGTTTAGTTGACTAATTGTATTTGAAGAAGTAAGCTAGAGGGAGCTAGTGGTTTAAATGGCAAAAATAGAACCAGGCAATGGACTTAAGTCAGCAGAGTCCCGCAAAAGTTTGCGGGGCACGACAGAAAGTCTGGCACTGACAGATGGAGAAGGCAACCTCTTCGGCTCGGACTCGGAACTAAATGTCTATACCAGTGAGAGACAGACGGATAAATATGGATTTATTGGGGGTGCACAACAATATTCAGAACAATCGTAAGTATGACCCATCTATTTAGAATTTTCCATAAAAAAATGACGTCGCTTGCTCGTTCGTCTGTGGATGACAGACATGACTGTTCTAAATTGTCAAGACGTTGTCATAAGAAGTTTCTTACAGATTAGTCACTTGATTGACCCCTTGTCATCTGACTTCACACACCACTTTACTGTTTACTTTCTAATATGCAATCCACATTTTAATCAGTAGCCTGTTATTTGTTATCCCTGGAGTCCAACATAAACATTTCTTCCTCTTGCTCAGTGTTACTTGGTCTCATAGACTAGACGTAACATAACGTAAATGTATTATCTTTGGTATGGTTACATATTTAAGACTTAACGCGAACGTCTAGTAACCCAAAGGTTGCGTGTTCGAATCTCATCACGGACAACTTTAGCATTTTAGCTAATTCACAACAATTTACTACTTTGCAACAACTTAGCATGTTAGCGAACCCATCCCATAACCTTGACCTTTTTAGCTAAGATTTTCCCTAACCTAAACCCTTTAACCCAACTCCTAATCTTAACCTTAACCCCTAGCTCCTAGAGCTAGTTAGCGTTAGCCGCCAAGCTAACGTTAGCCACAACACATTGGAATTTGTAACATATTGTACATAATCTGCTTCCATGGAGACTTGACAGCCTTTGTGTTGTATGGCATTTTCCCTTTCTCATTTTGTTTACCAATGTGTGTTATGTTCTGCTGGGTACTGCTGCCTTGTAAAGTAGAGGTCAACCGATTAATCAGAATCGCTGATTAATTAGGGCCAATTTCAAGTTTTCATAACAACCGTAATCGTCATTTTTAGCCGCCGATTACATTGCATTCCACGAGAACTGTGGTAGGCTGACAACTTGTTATGCGAGTTCAGCAAGGAGCCAAGGTAAATTGCTAGCTAGCATTAAACTTATCTTAAACAATTAATCTTCACAAAATCACTAGTTAACTACACGTGGTTGATGATATTACTAGGTTAACTAGCTTGTTGTGTGGTGCCTGTTAATTTATCATCGAATCACAGCCTACTTCGCCAAACGGGTGATGATTTAACAAAAGCTAATTCGCGAAAAAAAAGCACAATCGTTGCACGAATGTACCAAACTATAAACATCAATGCCTTTCTTAAAATCAATACACAGAGATATATATTTTTAAACCTGCATATTTAGTTAAAATAAATTCATGTTAGCAGGCAATATTAACTAGGGAAATTGTCACTTCTCTTGCGTTTATTGCACGTGTAGCCGATGCGGAATGGCTAGCTAGTTAGCGGTGGTGCGCGCTGGTAGCGTTTCAATCGGTGACGTCGCTCTGAGACCTTGAAGTAGTGGTTCCCCTTGCTCTGCAAGGGCTGTGGCTTTTGTGGAGCGATGGGTAACGAGGGTGAGTGTCTGTGTGCAGAGCGTCCCTGGTTCGAGGGGACGGACATAAAGTCCATACTGTTACACACGCAGAGTCAGGGTATATACAACAGTTTGGGCCGTCTGGCTCGTTGCGAACTAGTTTGCCAGAATTTTACGTAATTATGACATTGAAGGTTGTGTAACAGCAATATTTAGACTTAGGGTTGTCACCCGTTTGATAAAATATGAAAGGGTTCCGTATTTCATTGAAAGAATAAATGTTTTGTTTTTGAAATTATAATTGACGGATTTGACCATATTAATGACCAAAGGCTCCAATTTATGGGTTTTATTATAATTAACTCTATGATTTGATAGAGCAGTCTGACTGATCGGTGGTAGGCAGCAGCAGGCTCGTAAGCATTCATTCAAACTTTACTGCGTTTGCCAGCAGCTCTTAGCAATGCTTGATTTACAGCGCTGTTTATGATTTCAAGCCTATCAACTCCTGAGATTATGCTGGCAATACTAAAGTGCCTATCAGAACATCCGTTAGTCAAAGGTATATGAAATACAAATGGTATAGAGAGAAATAGTCGACACACCATAATTCCTATAATAACTACAACATAACTTCTTAACTGGGAATATTGAACCACCAGCTTTCATATGTTCTGAGCAAGGAACTTTAGCTTTTATACATGGCACATATTGCACTTTTACTTTCTTCTCCACTGTGTTTTTGCATTATTTAAACCAAATTGGGCATATTTTATTTGAGACTAATTTAGATTTGATTCATATTAAGTTAAAATAGGTGTTCATTGTTCCTTCAGTATTGTTGTAATATATCAATCAATACCAAAAAAATTGGCCAATTAATCGGTATCAGCTTTTTTTGTTTCCGCCAATAATCGGTTTCGGCGTTGAAAAACAATCGCCTGACCTCCTATTTTAAAGTGCTTTTGATTTATTAAAATTCTAAGTGGCGATGACTGAAATCTTTCTTGCCTACTACTTACTAAAATGACATTGCCCACTGTGTACTATCTAGAATGTACTGTTTAGTAAAAACAGCCTAATGTAGTAAGGAACAAATATGAACATAATGCTCATCCACACTGAGAAGGCATCTAATGCGCAATCAAGCTTGTTCATCGGATTTTCAACTGTTGTCAAATATGTTTGTGAAAAGACAATTCTCTACCTCAGTAGCGTGCAGCGAATTCTACTTTATGAAAAGTCGAAGTTAGTAGAACATCCTGGCATTGAAAGGCCATATGCAGCTGTTTTCATCTCAATATCAAATAATTTCTGGGTAACAATTAAGTACCTTACTGTTACATTTCATAGAGCATTTGATTTTAATAGAAAAATATATCTATAAAGCTGTTTTTACATCAGCAATTGCCAGTGCTTATATAGAAACCTATCCTAAAAACCCAAATAGCAAGCAATGCAGATGTAGAAGCACGGTGGCTCTGGAAAAACTCCCTAGAAAGGGTGGAACCTAGGAAGAAACCAAGAGAGGAACCAGGCTCTGAGGCGTGGCCAGTCCTTTTCTGACTGTGCCGGGTGGAGATTATAGGAGTATATGGCCATTAAGGCCAGATGGTTCTTCAGGATGTTCTAACGTTCAAAGATGACCAGCAGAGTCAAATATTAATCACAGTGGTTATAGAGGGTGCAACAGGTCAGCAACTCAGTAGTAAATGTCAGTTGGCTTTTCATAGGGGGAGAGAGAGGGTCGAAACAGCAGGTCCGGGACAGGGTAGCACGACCAGTGAACAGGTCAAGGTTCCATAGCTGCAGGCAGAATGGCAGAAACTGGATCAGCAGCACGACCAGGTGGGCTCGGGATGGTTTTGGTAAATACAGTAGGATAAATACACATGTAGGTAGTCCATTCCATTCAACAACAAAACATATATTCTTTTAAGATTGATTGAGGGAAAACTATTTTGAAACTTATATTTACTGGTGGCTGAAAGACATTTTTGTTTAAAAATGTAAATGAACAAAAATAGCTTCTTAGTGAAGCTCTGACACTCGTCAGATGTGGCAGGGTTTGAAAACTATTACGGACTACAAAGGGAAAACCAGCCGTGAGCTGCCCAGTGACACAAGCCTACCAGACAAGCTAAATGCCTTTTATGCTCGCGTCGAGGCAAGCAACACTGAAGCATGCATGAGAGTACCATGTGATCTGGATGACTCTGTAATCACGCTCTCTGTGGCCGATGTGAGCAAGACCTTTAAACCGTTCAACATTTACAAAGCCGTGGGGCCAGACGGATTACCAGTTGTGTACTCAAAGCATACACTGACATGTCACCTACATCTTTCAAGCAAACCATCAAAGTCCCTGTGCCCAAGAACGCCAAGGTATTCTGTCTAATTGACTAAAGCCCTGTAGCACTCACATCTGTAGCCATTAAATGCTTTGAAAGACTGGTCATAACTCACATCAACACCACCCCAGAAACCCTAGACCCACTCTAATTTGCATACCGCCCCAACAGATCTACAGATGACACAATCTCTATTGCACTCCACACTGTCTTTTCCCATCTGGACAAAAGGAACACTTATGTGACAATGCTGTTCATTGACTACAGCTCAGTGTTCACCACCATAGGGTCCTCAAGCTCATCACTACGCTAAGGAGCCTGAGACTGAACACCTGGATCCTAGATCTGACACTCCAACAGACAGACTACATATGCTCACACACATGCATATTGATGCCACACACACAGAGACTTGCACATAAACACACTTTCACACTCCTCAGATACACTGCTTATACTCTAGTATATATCCTGATTGCCATGTCACTTTTACCCCTACCTACATGTACAATACTGTATTACTTCAACTTCCTCGTACACCTGCACATTGACTCGTCTTTGTACTCCTTGTGTATAGCCTTTTATTGTATTGCTATTATCTTTTTTTACTTTGCAAATATTTTTCTTACATTTTAAAGCTCCATTGTTGGAAATCGGCTCGTAAGTAAGCATTACATGGTAATATCTACACCTGTTCGGTGCATGTGACCGATAACATTTTATTTGATTTTGAACTCTCTTATTGGTCTATTAACTCCTTTACTGCCTGGTGGTGTCATCGGGTATGCCAAAGCTCCATCCCACCAAAAAAGCCTGAAATTTCAGGTGTTCTTTTCAAAACAGCTCTTACATTAAAAAGGTATTTGACTGCGCTGGGCCTTTAAATAACTTTCATGCAAAGAAACAACATAGAAAACCACATGTTTTAGGCTTAGTTATAGTGAAACACACAAATTCTGGGCATCATTTGGACAGTTCATTTCAAAAGTGATATATTTTGAACTTTTAGTAGTAAACCTAGCTCTTTTTGCCCCTAGCGCTTCAACTCTTAACCATTTGAAATGGTAATGTAGGAACACTTATGTCATCTCAAGGGATGGGTTCAGTATGAAATGCACTCTCTTCTAGATGTGCTGGGTGGTACCACCTCAAGTCTTTCTATAAAAGCAGTGTGCTTTATTTGGCAATGGACTTGGTAAGTGGACTGTGCCAATATATTTTGCTTGATGCAAAATTCAAAAGGCCAAATTCACAGTTCTTGCTTACCACTTCATGCACATCTGAAGGCTATGAGGATTATATGTTTATAGTCGTAGGTACCAGTGAAGGCTGCTGAGGGAAGAACAGCGGGTCATAATAATGTCCGGAACGATGCAAATGGAATGGCATCAAACACATGGAAACCATGCTTTTTGATGTATTTGATACCGATCCACCGATTCTATTCCAGTCATTACCACAAGCCCGTTCTCCCCAATTAAGGTGCCACCAACCTCCTGTGGTAGCTACATCCATCGTAAAAAGAAATGGATGACAGTGGTGGTCATGTTTACTTGTTTTATGTTTTTCCAGACTGGTGGCGCAGTCCACTAATTCAATAGTTGTGAGTTGTAATCCCATTATTTACAGTATTCATCCCGTGCCCAAACACTTTTAATTATGAAAAGTGAAGTCATACCTGCGAGAGGGGTAACCCTGGTAGTATTTTGAAGAAAAAAAAAGTTTTTAACAGTGCCCAAGATCAGTCTGAGTTCCTTTGACCATTGGAAAAATAGCTACTGTGTACTGAAATGTGGGTTGGATTGATTTGAGACACTAATCTTAATTTTCAAGGTGATGATTGCACTTATTTTCCAAACACAATTCCCCAATACATGCGAGTCCACATTTTCAAGAATTTGAACTTTTACCACAAGTGGCAATAGATGTGCGGTTACTGTCCAAAGCTGAATTTGCTCACGATGCACATAATTTGATTTATCAGAGGGTGCCAGTGGACTTCTGGTATGATTTAGTGAGAAAGTGTTGGGATCAGGTACAACTGTTTACCCACCCTTAAACTTAACATTTATGAGCAGTCTCCCCCCACCCACAACTTCTCACCTGAATGCATTTTTTATTTTACTTGAAGGGGTTGGGTAAAGGCTGAAATTTGGGGTCGAGAGTTACCCTTTAAAGCATACTACATTTTTGAAATGTATATAAAATGTTCTATGTTTCGAATAGAAAAGGCCATTCAATAGAGTCGAAACCCTTTTTGACATCACCAGCCATTATTGATAAATCTATACCTTTTTGTTTTTAGCATATTCTATTAAAATGAAATGTTATTGTATTTGTTTGTCTATTTTTAATATGTCCTGTTTTGATATGTATCAAGTCTGGGTAATACTTTTGCCGTTCTCATTGCTTATGAGCTTTATTATTTTGTCACAATTTATTGAAGTTATGGATCTGTAATCAGTAGAGGACTCTCCAGATTTTCCTCGTTTTAATACATGTAACTAGGAAGCACTGAATTGAGTGACGTGTATTGTCATTTGTGTAAATAGGGGCGCTACTTTGTCCCAAAATGTTAAATGAATTCTATGGGAAAGCCGTCCTTTCCTGGTGTTTTTCCTCCGCATTAATCTTTTAACAATGTCTCTGTGTTTATTGATAATTATTTGTCTGCTGATAATTGAGTTGTTGAGTCTAAGAAGACTTTAGGATCAGATTAAAATTCCTGCATGCCCAAGAAGCCTACTATTTAGAACACAAGTATGGGTATTCGGACACAGAAATGTTCTTTTCTACACTACTATGGCTTTTAGCCACTGAGTTCAACGTGCCGCTGGTTCCCTGCAAATCAGAATACCGCCTGATGTGTCACCACTTGGTCCAAACAAACATCTTCTGACTCTACATACAACCTATTGTGATGTGCATTTCTCTTGTGTTTAGGCCCCCTGTGAGTGGTTGACAAGCACCAGGAGTAGGAGTGGGTGGTGGGCAGAACTAGGGGAATGTTCTCAGAGCTTCCTGTTTTCTGTGTCCTTCACAGGCTGCCACATCCCAGCACTCTGAACTGTGTATGGTATTTTGTATTTGAGAGCGATTGCTCAAAATGCTAGTATATGGACTACACCTGTCCCTGTTTACCTAGAGCTTCCTGAGGTCACCCTCGACCCGGGATGACTGTAATCTGATAGTCTGCACTAATTCAGCCAGGCTAATGCCAATCACTGTCTGTCTGTGCTGCACTCAGCCCTTTGTACTACCTGGTATTTGTCTACCTTGTAAAGCAGGTGCTTGTGTGAGGCACTGCTCTTTGCACGGCATGAGTGACCCCTTGTCTTTCAATCTGGGGTTTTTATCTCCTAGAGTCTGTCATGTCATATGACCTGCTGGAGTTTGAAAGAGAATGCAGGCCTAAGTGTTCGGCCCATTTTGTTGGATGTAGACTAATGACTGCGAGGCAGTCCCTAGAATGAATGTAAAAAGTCTAAACAAAGCAGACTTGTCAGAGCATCTTAAGCGAAGAGTTTGTTAGTTTTAGCCTCTCCAAACTGTCTTTTTATTATTATTGTTAAGTATTTTTGTTGTGCATTCTGCACCAGGCTTTTCTGGCTGTTTTGGTTTGCTCCAGGGGAAGGGCATGTTGTTCTTTGACTAATGATGCTACGGCTACCACAGTTGCTGCCACTGTGACAGAACAGTGGTATGTGTGTTCATAGATCTGTGTATGTTCTATTGCCTTGTATGCTTGATAAGTCTGAGGTCTGTGCCTCCCCTTAGGTTTTATTTTATTTATGTAGCCTACAACACACAACTTATTACAAATCCAAGTTTATTTGTCACGTGCACCGAATACAACGGGTGTACACCTTACAGTGAAATGCTTACTTACAGGCTCTAACCAATGGTGCGGGGGAAAAAAGGTGTGTGTGTAAAGAAATAAAATAAAAAGACATTTGAAAAAAAGAGTAGCAAGGCTATATACAGACACCTGTTAGTCAGGCTTATTGAGGTAGTATGTACATGTAGGTATCATTAAAGTGACTATGCATATATGATGAACAGAGAGTAGCAGAAGTGTAAAAAGAGGGGTTGGCGGGTGGTGGGACACGATGCAGATAGCCCGGTTAGCCAATGTGTGGGAGCACTGGCTGGTTTGGCCAATTTAGGTGGTATGTACGTGAATGTATACTTAAAGTGACTGCATATAAGAAACAAAGAATAGCAGCAGCGTAAAAGAGGGGTTTGGGGGGGCGGCACACAATGCAAATAGTCCATTTGGTTACCTGTTCAGGAGTCTTATGGCTTGGGGGTGAAAACTGTTGAGAAGCCTTTTTGTCCTAGACTTGGCACTCTGGTTCCACTTTCCATGCGGTAGTAGAGAGAACAGTCTGTGGCTGGGGTCTTTGACAATTTTTAGGGCCTTCCTCTGACACCGCCTGGTGTAGAGGTCCTGGTTGGCAGGCAGCTTTGCCCCAGTGATGTACTGGGCCGTACGCACTACCCTCTGAAGTGCCTTGCGTCCGGAGGCCGAGCAATTGCTGTACCAGGCAGTGATGCAACCGGTCAGGATGCTCTCGATGTTGCAGCTGTAGAACCTTTTGAGGGGTCTCAGGACCCATGCCAAATCTTTTTAGATTCCTGAGGGGGAATGGTCTTTGTCGTGCCCTCTTCATGACTGTCTTGGTGTGTTTGGACCATTCTAATTTGTTGTTGATGTGGACACCAAGGAATTTGAAGCTCTCAACCTGCTCCACTACAGCCCTGTCGATGAGAATGGGGACGTGCTCGGTGCTCCTTTTCCTGTAGTCCACAATCATCTCCTTAGTCTTGGTTACGTTGAGGGATAGGTTGTTATTCTGGCACCACCCGGCCAGGTCTCTGACCCTCCCTAAAGGCTGTCTTGTCAGTGATCAGGCCTACCACTGTTGTCGTCAGCAAACTTAATGATGGTGTTGGAGTCGTGCCTGGCCATGCAGTCGTGGGTGAACAGGGAGTTATTTTCATTCATCGCTGAGGAAAAAGGAGAGGCTACATATAATGAGAACAATGACACAGTATAATTCCAAATCTAATTTTATTTGTCACATGCTTTGTAAACCACAGGTGTAACAGTGAAATTCTTACTTAAGAGTCATTTTCCAAGAATGCAGAGATAAAGATAAAAAGTATATAAAAATAGAGACACAAGGAATAAATACACAGTGAATAACAATCAAACATGGCTATATACAGGGAGTACCAGTACAGAGTAGATGTGCAGGGGTAGGAGGTAATTGAGGTAGATATGTACATATAGTTAGGGGTAAAGTGATTAGTGTTGTGTCTTTGGCTATGCCGGATTAAGTGATATGACATGCTATTCTATAAAAGAATTTCTCCATAAATAATATTACCGGATTGAGCTAATCATGTAAATGTAATTAACTAGAGTCGGGCACCATAAAATAATATTTATAGAGCTGTTATCTTCCGAATAAACTCTTAAAGACCAAGTAATATTTTACACCAATAGCAGTCAATATTAATCGTCATCTTAATTCAGTCTCATCTGAAAGTTGTAAATTCTTGGTTATCTGCACGAACCCTGGCTAACAAGTTGAACCAGCAATACAAAATTGGGTTTAATTATTGATTCACTAAATACCTAACTAATTACACATAATTAAATCATAACTTGATTACAAATTACATCATAGGAAAACGTCTCTAGCGGGCAGAACAGATATGACAGCTTGTTACACAAAAGAAAAGGGGCTGGGATTGAGTGAAAGAGCGGGAAGACTGAGGAACAAAGGGCGAAGCTGTGCTATCGTAAATACAGTATCTTATGCATTCTAAATTACCGCCCATTCGGAAAAGGAAAATGAAATAAATATTTACTCTGAGCTGCGCTTCGGTAGGTTGGTGGTAGATGGAAGGTCATGTTGCCCAACCGAGTCCTTTGTTCTTTTGAAGAATGTCTCTGCTGGTAAATTGAATACGTTGTAGTAACGTCGTTGTGTGGTAACCCTCATTTGCAGCGGCTGTCGCTAACTCAATGGCTAGGAGGTATTACTTCTGTAGTGAATAAGAGTTCAAAGTTCATACCATTCGCAACCAAAGCTCACGTGGATGTTGGCTTCGTTCTGTAGTCATTATCTTAACCATTCTGACATCGGACCGTCGTCCTCGGAACAGGAGGTTATATTGTCGTCGAGGGCTTATATAGGAAGGAGGGCGTGTTTGAAAAGTTTTATAGCCCATGTCCCTTCACAGGGGCGGGCCACTGATTGAGCAGAGCCCTGTCTTATGAAAACTCAAATCTCACATTTCATCCCATCACGAATAATTTCATATTCAAACATTTAAATTGAACAACAATTCCATGTTAGTCCGATAACTCGGAGGTGTAGATTTTCCACTGTAGAGTTTGTCATCTTATCATTGATGAGAATGTCTCCGATGACAACCGAACTGACATCATATTCATTAAGTACCACGCATATGTTCAATTAGTCAGATTACCAGAATATAGTTCATTTCCCCCCCCCCCACCTATAAATGGTTACTTACCTTGAGTTCAAACTACAGAGCATGTATTCAAAAGAAATGCTTAGAATATGTAAACATTTTTATTTTGTTTTAAAAGAAAGGGGATGTAATATTCATGTGTGTAAACATACTGAATTGTAATTGGATGCATTTTACCGCCATATCATACTGTGCTATGATTGGTTAAGACCACCGAAATGGTTAGGTCATGGTTGTTTGATCCTGGTTGGCGATAGGTGAACATACCAATTATAGCTAGCTAATAAAGAGCTACATTAAGAAATATCCTGTAGGACTGCATTTTATTATTTTGTACAAAGTGTGCAAAACAAGACATGGTCAGAGTAAAAGGTCTTAAAAGATGGATTTTTCTGGAATTCCTTCACCTCGAATGGAGTGGGAGTCTACAAACGTACCCGATGCTTGGCGTAAGTACAGACAGCATGTGGAGCTAATGTTCACGGGTCCTCTGAAGGATAAAGGAGAAGAGGAACAATGCAGCTACCTGCTCCTCTGGATCGGTGAAAAGGGGAGAGATATTTACAACACATGGACACTTACCGTGGCTGAATCAAAGGTACTGAAAACATACTACGATTGTTTTGAAGCCTATGTTGCGCTGAAGACCAATACAATTTTCGCTAGGTACAAATTCCATGAGAAAGTACAGGGAGCTAGCGAGTCTTTTGAACAGTTTGTGACAGAGCTGCGTCTGCTTGTGAACGACTGTGCTTATGCAAACAAGGATGAGATGGTCAGGGACCGTATTGTATTTGGAATACTCACCGCGAATGAGAAACTTTTGAATGTTGGGTCTGAGGTAACGCTGGACAAAGCTATCTACCAGATCTCACGAGCTAGCACAGGCTCTGATGAAAACCATTTCGCGCGGCAGCACGAGCGCATCACGTGAACAAGCAGTGCACGCAGTCAGGCAGACATCAAAGCACAAGTCCGGTGCACAGAGAGCACGTTTTAGAACGGAGAGAGACACAACTTCAAAACAGAGCAACACGGACTCAAAACATGTGGATACAAAATGCATGGCGAACAAGGAAAATGCCCAGCTAAAGGCAAACAGTGTACTAAATGTGGTAAATGGAATCACTTTGCAAAAGTGTGCAGAGCTTACTGTGCAAAAACAGTACACGCAGTGAGTGAAGATGAAATGTCAATCAAAGGGTCAAACGCTGATGAACTGTTTATTGATTCAGTGACACAAAGTCAAATATCAGAGACAGAGCAAGCCTTTGCTGACATTGAGATCGGAACACAAGGCACAGAGCTAAAGTTCAAACTAGACACTGGTGCACATGTAAACATTATTCCTCTGAATAAGTACCACAGCTTGACATCTGAGTGCGAGCTACAGCCCACCACGTGCAGACTGACTAGGTTATGGTGGTGAACAGCTCCCAGTAAAAGGCACATGCACTTTCAAATGCAAATACAAGGAAAGTGACATGATGTTGGAATTTTATGTTGTTGACACTAGAGCACCTGCAGTGCTTGGTCTTGAAGCATGTTTAGACATGGACCCCATCAAGCTAGTTTTATCAGTGACAGCACCAGATGAGACAGACAATTTACTGGAGGAGTTTGCTGATGTTTTTTCAGGAATAGGACTATTCCCAGGAGAATGTACCATCCACCAGACGCAACCCCGTGGT
The DNA here is from genome assembly GCF_018296145.1 of Oncorhynchus tshawytscha. Lineage (NCBI taxonomy): Eukaryota > Metazoa > Chordata > Actinopteri > Salmoniformes > Salmonidae > Oncorhynchus > Oncorhynchus tshawytscha. Next base: position 29,112,865 of record NC_056461.1, on the reverse strand, counting down.
TTACCCACGAGAGATTCCCCTTGCTCTCCGTGCCCGGCTGAAGAAAGAGTTGGAGAGCATGGAGCAATCTGACATAGTCACCAAGGTTACAGAACCGACTGACTGGGTAAACGCGTTAGTCTTGGTGGCGAAACCACGCACAGGCAAGCTCCGAGTGTGTCTCGACCCAAGAGACTTTAACAAGGCTATCAAATGCCCCCTTTACCAATGCTAGATGGCATCACACACAAGCTAGCGGGAGCACACTACTTCAGTGTCATGGATGCTAGATCAGGCTACTGGGCTATCAAGCTCACAGCAGAGTCATCTAAGCTCACAACATTCAACACACTGTTTAGACGCTACAGGTTCCGTCGCCTTTTGGGATTATCTCAGCCCAAGACGAGTTTCAGCGAAAGATCGCCGAAGTGTTCGAAGGCCCCGACGGAGTTGTGGCAATTGTGGACGACATCCTTGTCTATGGTCGAACCAAAGAGGAGCACGACCGAAACCTCAGTGCGATGCTGCAAAGGTCCTGCGAGAGAGGAGTCCGGCTCAACCCCGAGAAGAGCACAGTCGGCGCTACAGAGGTCAGCTACTTCGGACATCTTCTCACAGCGACTGGAATCAAGCCAGATCCACAGAAGATCTTAGCCGTAAAAGAAATGGAGCCACCAAAGAACCGTGCAGAGCTGGAAACGGTGCTTGGCATGGTCAACTACTTAGCCAAGTTCGCACCCAGCCTTTCCAATGCTAATGCACCCCTGCGTCAGCTGCTAAAGCAGTCCAATGAGTTTCTCTGGGACAAGCAACACAACATTGCTTTCCAGAATGTGAAAGACTTGATCACGAGAGAACCAGGACCAATACTTGCCTACTACGACCCCGACAAAGAGCTCAGACTCCAAGTGGACGCGTCGAAGTATGGACTAGGTGCAATGCTACTGCAAGAAGGAAAGCCCATCGGCTACGTTTCGAAATCTCTCACTGTGAAATCAACTACGCTCAAATCGAAAAGGAGCTCTACGCCATTCTGTTCGGATGTAAACATTTCCGTCAGTACATATATGGACGACAAGTCATTGTGGAATCCGACCACAAGCCCCTTGAGTCAATTATGAGGAAACCACTAGCCGCAGCCCCGCCAAGGCTACAGAGAATGATAATTCAACTACAAAAATACAACTTCACAATAGGCAAAGACATCCCTGTCACAGACATTAATTTAATTCATTTGAAAATCAGTAGTTGAATGATTTAATTATTTTGATCTAACGACCCAAAAAGATCAAGGTTGGTAAAAAGAGCTGAACTTCCCATCACTACTTGGGGTAGAAGCTGTTCAGGGTCCTGTTGGTTCCAGACTTGGTGCACATCACCAACAAACTCATGGTCCAAACACACCAAGACCGTTGTGAAGAGGGCACTACAACACCTTTTCCACCTCAGGAGACTGAAAAGATTTGGCATGGGTCCCAGATCCTCAAAGTTCTACAGCTGCACCATCGAGAGCACCCTGACTGGTTTCATTTCCGCTTGGTATGGTGGAAACATTACCTACAAAAAAAACACAAAATAGCAGAATTGGTCAGGAGCCCGTAAGACTGCCATTGCAGCGCCATCTACACAGTTCACCCCTCCTTCCTCCATCCCCCTTGGCTAATTTGACCAGTCGTTCCAGGTTGCTGGGTGCAATAAAGATGCTCTTTCTCAGAGGCCTTCTGAAACACACGCAGCCTCTTGAGGGTCCCCTTTGAACCGCCCTTGACTCTACTGTCCTCGCCTCTATTCTCTGCTCTCTCTCTTCCAAGGGATGGAGCACAAGCCCAGCTCTCCTCCTATGTCTCTTGTTTTCATCTGGAGAGGCGCTACAATGGCAGCCATTGTCCTTGTCTTTTTTATATTTTCTTCAATTTCCGCTCTTGTTTCAACAGACACTATGATCATATGGCTCATGTTTTCTAGCGAAAGGGTTGTTTCTGAAAGAAACAATGTAGGCTCCTCTGGTCGAATGATTTTAAAAAGCAACAGGAAGCAGCTTGTATTTTTGTTTTTCTCCAAGACAACTTCCTGTGTGATGGATGGCGCTTCCTGTTTGGCCCCCGGCCCACCCTCCCTCACTCTCCTCTTGTTTCACTGTTGTCTGTGTTGACAATCAAGTCAAATTGTATTTGTCACATTCGCCGAATACAACAGGTACCAACAACCTTACCATGAAACGCTAACAAGCCCTTTGCCAACAAAGCAGTTAAAAAAATAGTTAAAATATTTACTCAAAATATAAAAAAATGCAATCAAAAAGTAACACAAGATTACATAACAGTAACAAGGCAATATACAGAGAGTACCGGTATCGTGTCAGTGTGTGGGGGTACAGGTTAGTCGGGTTAATTTGTACATGTAGGTAGGGGTAAAGTGACTGCATAGATAATTAACAGCAAGTAGCAGCAGTGTAAAACAAAGGGGTGTGGGGTCGATGTAAAAAGTCTGGTTGCCCATTTGACTACCTCCTTTCTTTTCATGTCTAAAGTAATAAAATCCCGAGTGTTTGTTTAGAGAGACAGATGTATGTGTCTGTAGTGTGACCCTGGGTCGGTCGGTCTGTCTTCCTGACTCCCACAGAGCTGAAAACATCCCTCCTGAGGTGCTGAGGCAGAGGGAGGCCAAATGGCTGGACATGCTCAACAACTGGGACAAGTGGATGGCAAAGAGACACAAGAAGGTAAGTCAGTCAAACACTGGCTGATCTACACAAATCCCATTGCTGACAATAACAGCAAATTCCTGTGTTGGTCTTTTCTAGAAGCATGTTAAGGTAGCCTTGCAAGCTGTCGTGTCACCCCTTTTACTCCTGTTGAGTGACTGCTTTGGATACTACAGTATGTACCTGTCAGGTCACATTCCAGTCACCACAGCCCACCTGTTTTGCAATGTGTAACAGCTCATTTATTATTAAACACACAGTGTACACAAACCAGCCTGGAGAAAAGTCCTTAGGTCATGAACTGTAGAAGGAAAGTCATTGAACACATACTCGAACAACCTGTCCCCCTTGCTTGATATTTTAATATATTACACTGATGGAATTCCTGTGATTTTTAAACTGATCTGACCGTGCATGATAATGAGTGGCTGTAACCGTAGCACTAACTCCCTATCCCCAGATGAAGCTGCGCTGTCAGAAGGGCATACCCCCCTCTCTGAGAGGCCGGGCGTGGCTCTACCTGTCTGGAGGAAAGGTGAAGAGGGAGCAGCACAAGGGCAAATTTGAGGTTACTCACTACCGTCCACCGTTAATACCAGTTTGTCTCACACACACACACACACACACACACTTATACTTTTACACATAGTGTAGCATGTAAAAAGCTGTGTTTGTTTTTAAGGAGCTGGACAGCCAGGCAGGAGACCCTAAGTGGGTGGATGTGATAGAGAGGGACCTCCACAGACAGTTCCCCTTCCATGAGATGTTTGTGGCAAGAGGAGGCCATGGGTAAGCAATGTGAATGGGACGTTGTTTGTCTTGTTTCTGTTGGTGTTACTTGTGCCTTTGTCTCAGTATTTTTCAGAAACTGAATTGTGCTTACTATGTATTTAGGCAGCAGGACCTCTACCGTGTCCTGAAGGCCTATACTCTGCACCGGCCAGAGGAGGGTTACTGCCAGGCCCAGGCTCCCATTGCTGCTGTGCTGCTAATGCACATGCCTGCGGAGGTGAGCCTGCACAGACACACACATACTGTTACTCACACCACAATGTTTTCTGATAATGTTGCATGTTTAATTTATGTTTTTGCTTTATTGACAGGATGCATTCTGGGGTCTGGTCCAGATCTGTGAGAAGTACCTTCCCGGATACTACAGTGCAGGGCTGGTAAGATGCACGTTACTTCAAACTACATACACATTCTCTCTCCTTCACTCATACTTATACTGTAAAAGAACACATAGACACAAAAATACAATGACCCCAGATCATGTGCTTTAGAGAATTTGCTGACTGTTTGCTGTGACAGGGTGAGGTCTTTTACTAGGGTTTAAAGATCAGGCATACGGGATACAGTTAATTGGGTTAACTCAAAGAACTTACCTGTCACTAAAACCAAATGAAACATTCATTCAGCATGTTTATCATTGTCAGGAACACCCGTGTCTCGGAAAAGAAAAGCTGTACAATTTTAAGTGACAATCATGTTGAAATGCAGGCTTGCAGTACATATTATTGGGCCAGCTCTCTAGCTGGCATGGCTGCTGTCATTGCATACCTGTAGCTTGTTGTCTGTGACATGCTAATGACATAATACCCTGAGTGAGTGGGTGACCAGACAATGTGGTCCAGATAATGCAACTATTAGATTTAACAGAGGAAGGAGTCGATTCTCCTTTCTGACTGTTGTTCCTGTGTGCTCCTGTAGGAGGCGATCCAACTGGATGGAGAGATCCTGTTTACTCTGCTGAAGCGGGTGTCTCCTCTGGCTCACCGCCACCTGAAGAAGCACAAGCTGGACCCCATCCTGTACATGACGGAGTGGTTCATGTGTGCCTTCTCCAGAACCCTGCCCTGGGTCTCCGTGCTGCGCGTCTGGGACATGTTCCTCTGTGAGGGTGAGAGAGACATTCCACACAGTAAACATACACACATTAAATTGTGTCCACATGAGTGCACTCTGAGAGGCATGCTCTTTTGACAGACAGAAACATACACATTACGGCATACTCATCATTACATACCCTACCGTTCAAAAGTTTGGGGTCACTTAGAAATGTCCTTGTTTTTGAAATAAAAACACTTCTTTTTTTGTCCATCTTAAAATAACATCAAATTGATCAGAAATACAGTGTAGACATTGTTAATGTTATAAATGACTATTGTAGCTGGAAACGGCAGATTTTTTTATGGAATATCTACATCTATCAGCAACCATCACTCCTGTGTTCCAATGGCACATTGTGTTAGCTAATCCAAGTTTATCATTTTAAAAGGCTAATTCATCATTAAAAGACCCTTTTGCAATTATGTTAGCTCAGCTTAAAACTGTTCTGATTTACAGAAGTAATAAAACTGGCCATCTTTAGACTAGTTGAGTATCTGGAGCATCAGCATTTGTGGGTTAGATTACAGGCTCAAAATGGCCAGAAACAAATAACTTTCTTCTGAAACTTGTCAGTCTATTGTTGTTCTAAGAAATGAAGGCTATTCCATGTGAGAAATTGCCATCTGCCGTTTCCAGCTACAATAGTAACTTACAACATTAACAATTTCTACACTGTATTTCTGATCAATTTGATGTTATTTTAAGATGGACAAAAAAATAAGTGTTTTTATTTCAAAAACAAGGACATTTCTAAGTGACCCCAAACTGATCAATTTATTGTTTTAATGGACAAAAAAAATAGCTTTTCTTTCAAAAACAAGGACATTTCTAAGTGACCCCAATCTTTTGAACGGTAGTGTACATCAGACACATTGAAACATGCAAAGGAACACACACACCTGTCTCAGGAGTGTTACTCAGGTTTTCACAATTCCTAACATTTAATCCTAGTAAAAATTCCCTGTCTTAGGTCAGTTAGGATCAAGGACTTTATTTTAAGAATGTGAAATGTCAGAATAATAGTAGAGAATTTTATTTATTTAAGCTTTTATTTCTTTCATCACATGCCCATAGACTAAGCATGTGTTTAGTGAGTCCGCGGTAGGAATGACCAGGGATGTTCTCTTGATAAGTATGTGAATTAGACCATTTTCTTGTCCTGCTAAGCATTCAACATGTAACGAGTACTTTTGAGTGTCAGGAATGTAGTGAAGTAAAAGTTGTCGTCAATATAAATTGTAAAGTACAGATACCCTAAAACTACTTCAGTAGTTTTTTAAAAAGTATTTTTACTTAAGCACATTACACCACTGCTGTCTGGTGTGTGTTCGTCCAGGAGTGAAGATCATCTTCCGGGTGGGCCTGGTGGTGTTGAAGTGCATGCTGGGCTCCCAGGACAAGCTGAAGACGTGTCAGGGCCAGTATGAGACTATGGAGCTGCTAAAGACCATAGATACACGCTACATGCAGGAGGGGTTTCTAGTGCGGGAGGTACAACCACCCACAGCCATACTTGTAGAACAGAAACATCAATTACTGGAGAATGCTCAGTGTCATGTTTTTTTAGTCACTTTAAGAATAGCTAAGAATGACGAGACTGTCATGGCCACATTGCATGCTAAGGGTTGTGGTGTAAACTGAAAAAAAAAAAACCCTGCTGCCACCTAGTGATACTTTAATAAAACACTATTACAGTCATGATTTCTGCTAAGACCACTGGTTAACCACTACTCCTTATGCTCTGTCCCAGATTCTAGAGCTGCCGGTGTCAGAGCTGGACATTGAGAAGGAGCACCTGGCATCAGTGCGGCGCTGGAAGGAGACCCGGGGTGAGTTGCACTGCAAGTCCCTTCCCAGAATGCACGGCGCCAAGGCCATCATGGCTGCCGAGCCGCCCAGTCGCCAAGACTTGAGACAGAACCCCACCATCATAGTTGAGTCGCCCCTGGCAACCAAGAGCAATGGGGAGGACAAGGAAAGGAAAAATACCAAAGAGCAGAAGAATGGGAAGAAAAACAGCTCTCCGACCCAAGTGGCAGCCTACCTTGAACCCAGCGAGCCCTCCCCCCTCCTCAAAGACACAGCCCTGCTAGGCTCCAATCAGAGCCTGAGCAGCACAGAGTATGACACCTACCTGTAGCGGGTATGGATAGCCATGACACCTACCTGTAGCGGGTATGGATAGCCATGACACCTACCTGTAGCGGGTACGGATAGCCATGACACCTACCTGTAGCGGGTAGATGTCAACACTTGTTTACTGCTCACTGACTCCATATCCCTAGTATACCTTTACCCTCTGACCCATCCCCACCTCTGCCCTGACGATCAGGTCCCACACCTCTTGACTGACCCTTTCCATTATAGCCATTTACATCCATAGCAAAACACTAAAACAATTGGAAGCTTCTGGCATAGACCAAGTAGTAGTTGTTTGTCCTCACACATATGCGAGATGACAATTCAATCAGTTGGGAGAGTGCAGCACTAACCTTCGTTTAGTTGGCCATACGGGTATACATGCACTTGGGCTGAGGGTAGATTGAGCTCAGTGGCAGGCTGTGTAATCATATCAGTTCATTATCTCAATCTTTTCTCACTGAAGAAGTCTTAGACTGAGTCCATATCAGATGACATAACTATGAAGTCTGCTTAGCCAAGAGATCTGGAGGCTGGACCACTGCCTATTTACGTATTCCACCTAATATATACTGTAGTATGAGACACTACATTGCCAACACACACCAATCCAGCATTGTTAGATTTAGTTCTCAGTCACAGGGAATGTCAATTAAATTGTAATCCCAGCAGAATATTTTGACTCCCATAGGTTGCCAACATACTGTATAAAGATGAATGCTATTGTCATTCACTCATTGGCGCATCCTTTCTCTCTGTTTGTAGTGGATGTTGATGAACACTAGAGGGCTCTGTGGGGCATTTTCCTGCCCTGACCAATGAAAGAACTCGATTGACTGGTTGAGGGAAAATTAATCATCTCTATATCATCGTCAGTTTTAAATGAAGGAAATTAACATTTGCTGGACAATTCCTGTCACTAGACCAAAGCTTGATGTTTTGACATATAGTATGTGTTGTAAGAGCCATGTTGTCTGAATTATTCCTGAGTGTGTTTTTGATTCTTTCCTGAGCTCCAGAGAACAGAGTGTGTGGTCATGCAGTGGGAGAAACATGGTAGAATGCCAGTCGATAGACCACTCCTATCATACTCAGCCATGTCGATTTCATTTAGCCGTTTTGATGAGAAGTATAAGCTACTTGTGTATAGCTGTTTATTAACTCTGCACAATTTCTTTGTATACAATCATCTATGTTTCACATAAATGTGTGTCACGGTCAAATATTTTCCTGTAGATAAGATTACACCTGCTGAAATTGACGTTTCTGAAGGGAAGAACTGGGTAAAAAAATTATTGTACATTTTTGTATGGTAAAAGGATGATTTCCATAAAAATTGCTGTAGATTTTCACACTTGCACATAGCGTAGTATAAAATGTAATATACTATAGATTTTATATTTGTCTAAGATGAAGCACTTTGTCCCTGGTCAATCCCTTTAAGAATAGAATGAACAATAACATTTAGTTTGTCTTCTCTAAAATTGTCCGTGTGTGTGTGTATATACACTGAACAAAAATGTAAACACAGCATGTAAAGTGTTGGTTTCATGAGCTGAAATAAAAAATCCCAGAAATTTTCCATATGCACAAAATGCTTATGTCTCTCAAATTCTTTTGCACAAATTTGCTAACATCCCTTTTAGTGAGCATTTTTCCTTTGCCAAAATAATCCGTCCACCTGACAGTGGCATATTAAGAAGTTGATTAAACCGCATGATCATTACACAGGTACACCTTGTGCTGGGGACAATAAAAGGCCACTTTTAAAATGTGCAGTTTTGTCACAACACAATGCCACTATTGTCAAGTTTTGAGGGAGCGTACAATTGGCATGCTGACTGCAGGAATGTCCCCCAGTGCTGTTGCCATAGAATTGAATGTTCATTTCTCTACCATAAGCTGCATCCAATGTCATTTTGGAGAATATGGCACTATGTCCAACTGGCCTCAACCACAGACCATGTGTAACCAAGACCTCCACGTCTGGCTTCATCTGCGGGATCCTCGGGGGGAGGGGGTATTTTATCTAATAAAGCCCCTGTGTAGGGAAAAGCTAATAATGGTTGGCTGGGACTGGCTGCCAAGCGGGTGGGCCTAATCCCACCCATGGCTGCACCCCTGCACAGTCATGTTAAATCAATAGATTAGGGCCTAATGAATACATTTATTTCCTTATGTACTGTCAGTAAAATCTTTCTAATTGTCGCTAGTTGCATTTATATTTTTGTTTAGTGTACTGTGCATTTGGAAAGTATTATGAGCACTTCCATTTTTCCACATTTTGTTATGTTACAGCCTTATTCTAAAATTGATTCAATTATGGTTTTTTTTTCTCATCAGTTCACACAGAATACTCCATAACGACAAAGCGAAAACAGGTTTTTCAATTTTTTTGCAAATGTATTAAAAATAAAAAACATACCTTTATTCACAATTATTCAGACCCTTTGCTATGAGACGTGAATTTGAGCTCAAGTGCATCCTGTTTCCATTAATCATCCATGAGATGTTTCTACAACTTGAGTAGAGTATACCTGTGGTAAATTCAATTGATTGGATATAATTTGGAAAGGCACACACCTGTCTATATAAAGGTCCCACGGTTGACAGTTCATGTCAGAGAAAAGTCCAAGCCATTCGGTTGAAGCGTCATGTCTGGAGGAAACCTGGCACCAACCCTACGGTGAAGCATGGTGATGGCAGTGTCATGCTGTGGGGATGTTTTTCAGCAGCAGGGACTGGGTGACTAGTCAGGATCGAGAGAAAGATGAACAGAGCAAAGTACAGAGATATCTTTGATGAAAACCTGCTCAGGACCTCAGACTGGGCGAAGGTTCACCTTCCAACAGGACAATGACCCTAAGCACACAGCCAAGAGTGGCTTTGGGACAAGTCTCAAAGTCCTTGAGTGGCCCAGCCAGAGCCCGGACTTGAACCTGATCGAACATCTCTGGAGAGACCTGAAAATAGCTGTGCAGCGACGCTCCCCATCCAACCTGACAGAGCTTGAGAGGATCTGTCAGGGTCTTATTTATGTAAATGTGATATTTCAGTTTTTCAAGTTTTTTTATCACTTTTTCTTTGTCATTATGGGGTATTTATTGTGTGTAGATTGATGAGGGGGAAACTATTTTAATCCATTTTAAAATAAGGCTGAAACGTAACAAAATGTGGAAAAAGTCAAGGCGTCTGAATACTTTCCGAATATATATATATATATATATGTATATATATGTATATATATATACATATATATACATATATATACATATATATATATATATACATATACATATACATATATATATATATATATATATATATATATACATATATATATATATATATATATACATATACATATATATATATATATATATATATATATATATATATATATATATATATATATATATGTGTATATATATATATATATATATATATATATATATGTATATATTAGTGGGAAATCTATATCCACCTGAGTTCTGACACATTTGACCAACAATAGAAGGTGAAATGTGCAGAAGGGTATCTCAGCTCTTTAAATACTGGTGTGTACATTGAGCTTTGTTAAACAGGAAATCCTAGCATGGGTCTAATCCTACTCAAATGTGCTAATGATCCTGGGTCTTGATCCTGGGTCATATTTCTACAACCACTTTAAGTGTGCATGGATTTTTGGGGAACGTGGTACGTATGGGCAAACAGTTATAGATTAAGCACATTTGGGAGATTCTCTGTTGCTGGAACTTCATCTGTAAGAAGAATTGTCAATGTTTGGAACCTAAATGCTAACAAATTAGGCATTATGTTGGTCTCATTTTAGGTTATACTTAGGAGGAACCAGAAGAATATAGCTATCAGCTTTCCACATGGCCATGAGTGAAGATGAAGAGATAGTAAAGGCACTCTCCATTTTAGTTTTGTTATTAGACTACATCTCCTTGTATCTACCAGCTGTGTATGAACCAAGCCACTCGCATTTACATGAATAAAATGTGATATTCTTGGACTAATCAGTTATGTCTGTTTCTCGTTCAATATAGTAAAACATTTGGTGCAAAAGATACTGATGGCAGAACAGAAGATGACTGGATAGAGGGTAATGTGATCTCTGTATACTCCCCCAATCATCCAACCACCCTCACATACGCACATTAACGCACTTCCTTGAACACCTGTTTCTCTGGGTCTTTCAGCTCTGAGCGGTATTTGCATCTCAAAGACGGTAGATTCCCACAACACGCCTCGCCCCAACTATTTCCCATCACCCGTTAATGGATGTGCAGGGCCTGTAAAATGTGCAACGGCCAAACAATAAGGATAGCCGTGTTCCTCACTGTGATGCTTTTATCTAGACAGTCATAATTACCAGAAAAGGCTGTTTCACACTCTGTCCGACATCCTACTAATTGCCCTGAGGCCAGGTTATTCTCTTCAACATAATTTGCATCTAAACATACTGTACCAAACATTTTTTGGGGACTTTCATGTTTCTGTCTCCCTGCCATAGATGCACTGAAACTTAACTTAACATAATACATTTTAGGGCCTCTGTAGATTGCTTCTTCCGTTTATTATTTTTTATTATTTACAATAACGGCCTACCCCGGCCGAATTGTGCACCGCCCTATGGGACACCCAATCACAGTCGGATGTGATGCAGCCTGGATTCAAACCAGGTACTGCAGTGACACCTCTTGTGCTGAGATGCAGTGTCTTAGAACACCACCACTCGGGAGTCCCAACAGTTCACCGTTGAGATGAAGGAGAATATATATTTACTCTACCCCAAGGGAAAGGAGAGAGGGATCCTCACTTCCACAGACAGCCAGAAGACAAGATGATATGAATTTCAGATCAGATGATGGAGTACGTTTCTTTCTCTTTCCTCTGTGTTTGGCATTGATAAGCTGCCCTCAGAGCCACCATCATTGTGTCTAACAATCAGAGAATACCAGTCATTGGAAGCTATTGCATGGTTTCTCTTGTCTCCTTTTGGCCTTTCTCCTGATTACTGGGGTAAACAATGCATGTCCTTCTGCTCTCCACCTGTCTCCTCTGTTTCTCAGGGACATTCAGACAGGGGCCCAGATTACAGGGAGTGTAATTGGAGAACAGTGAATAGCATCAGAGCTGATCTGTGGAGGACAAGAAACGACCCAGACATTCCTCTAGAACCAACCCAACTTACAGGACATACTGTAACAGTGTAGGTCACTGTAACCACTATCCGTTCAACTACCGAGCGCCTCCCTGTTTCATCTATTGCTTCTCATTGGATCCTATGATCACTCGGCTACACAGCGGATGCCTGCTGGACGGTTCATTAACACAGTACTTCATTTTATTTACCTGTCGGCTCCAGCCTCGAACCCAGGCCCTGTCTGTAGCTAACTGACCCTCTCTGCCCATTCATCGCCATGTTGTCTCACCCGTTGTTGTCTTAGCTCTCCCAATCAACACCTGTGATTGCTTTATGCCTTTCTCTAATGTCAATATGCCTTGTATATTGTTGTTTAGGGCAGCTCTCATTGTTTAATTTTACTGCGGAGCCCCTAGTCCTGCTCAACATGCCTTAGATAGCCCCCTTGTCCCAACCCCACACATGTGGAGACCGCACTTAGCTTAAATGGCACTTCCAGAGATGCAACCTCTCTCATCGTCACTCAATGCTTAGGTTTACCCCCACTGTACTCGCACCCTACCATACCCTTGTCTATACACTATGCCCTGAATCTATCCTACCATGCCCAGAAATTTGCTCCTTTTATTCTCTGTTCCCAAATCACTAGACAACCTGTACTTATAGCCTTTAGCTGTACCCTCATCCTACTCCTCCTCTGTTCCTCTAGTGAGGTAGAGGTTAACCCAGGCCCTGTGTGTCCCCAGGCGCTCTCATTTGTTGACTTCTGCAACCGTAAAAGCCTTGGGTTCATCCATGTTAACATCAGAAGCCTCCTCCCTAAGTTTCCTTTATTCACTGCTTTAGCACACCCCGCCAACCCTGATGTCCTAGCCGTGTCTGAATCCTGGCTTAGGAAGGCCACCAAAAATGCAGAAATGTCCATCCCCAATTACAACATTTTCCGTCAAGACAGAACAGCTAAAGGGGGCAGAATTGCAATCTACTGTAGAGATAGCCTGCAGAGTTCTGTCATACTATCCAGGTCTATGCCCAAACGGTTCGAGCTTCTACTTTCAAAGATCCATCTCTTCAGAAATAAGTCCCTCACTGTTGCTGCTTGTTATAGACCCCCTCAGCTCCCAGCTGTACCCTGGACACCATGTTTGAATTGATTGCCCCCCATCTATCGTCAGAGTTCGTACTGCCAAGTGATCTAAATTGGGATATGCTTAACACCCCTGCCGTCCTACAATCTAAGCTAGATGCCCTCAATCTCACACAAATGATCAAGGAACCTACCAGGTACAACCCCAAATCCATAAACATGGGCACCCTCATAGATATCATCCTGACCAACTTGCCCTCTAAATGCACCTCTGCTGTTTTCAACCAGGATCTCAGCGATCACTGCCTCATTGCCTGCATCCGTTATGGGTCCGTGGTCAAACAACCTCCCCTCATCACTGTCAAACGCTCCCTAAAACACTTCTGTGGGCAGGCCTTTCTAATCGACCTGGCTCGGGTATCCTGGAAGAATATTGACCTCATCCCGTCAGTAGGGGATGCCTGGTTTTTCTTTAAAAGTTCTTTCCTCACCATCTTAAATAAGCATGCCCCCTTTAAAAAAATGTAGACCTAAGAACAGATATAGCCCTTTGTTCACTCCAGACTTGACTGCCCTTGACCAGCACAAAAACACCCTGTGGCGTACTGCACTAGCTTCGAATGGTCGCCAATGATATGCAACTTTTCAGGGAAGTCAGGAACCAATACACACAGTTAGTTAGGAAAGCAAAGGCTAGCTTTTTTCAAAAATACCTCCTCCCAGCTGCCCAATGCACTGAGACTAGGAAACACTCTCACCACTGATAAATCCACGATAATCGAGAATTTCAGCAAGCATTTCTCTACGGCTGGCCATGCTTTCCACCTGGCTACCCCAACCCTGGCCAACAACTCTGCACCCCCCACAGCACCCCACTTCTCCTTCACCCAAATCCAGACAGCAGATGTTCTGAAAGAGCTGCAAAATCTGGATCTCTACAAATCAGCTGGGCTAGACAATCTGGACACTCTCTTCCTAAAATGATCTGCCATTGTTGCAACCCCTATTACTAGTCTGTTCAACCTCTTTCGTATTGTCTGAGATTCCTAAAGATTGGAAAGCGGCCGCGGTCATCCAACCTCTTCAAAGGGGGAGACAGACTGTTACAGACCTATATCCATCCTGCCCTGCCTTTCTAAAGTCTTCGAAAGCCAAGTTAACAAACAGATCACCGACCATTTCAAATCCCACCGTACCTTCTCTGCTATGCAATCTGGTTTCCGAGCTGGTCACGGGTGCACCTCAGCCACGCTCAAGGTCCTAAACAATATCATAACCGCCATCGATAAAAGACTGTACACAGCCCATCTGTAAATAGCCCATCCAATCAACCACCTACCTCATCCCCATATTTGTTTTTGTTTTTCTGCTCTATTGCACACCAGTATTTCCACTTGCACATCCTCATCTGCACATATATCACTCCAGTGTAAATTGCTAAATTGTAATTACTTCGCCACTATTGTCCTATTTATTACCTTACCTCCTTACTTCATTTGCACACACTGTATACAGATTTTTGTATTGTGTTATTGACTGTACTTTGATATATCCCATGTGTAACTCTGTGTTTTTTTTTGTCGCACTGCTTTGCTTTATTTTGGCCAGGTTGCAGTTGTAAATTAAAACTTGTTCTCAACTGGTCTACCTGGTTAAATAAATAAATGAATAAAACCAGCCAGACATTCCACATTTCCTTGTCATAAAGTATATCCCAGTGAATCAAGGCATCGATACCAGTACACTCATGTTTTATAAGATTAGGATCCTGTGTTATGAATCCCTTGCTCATCATCTTTCCATGATGTGTTTGTGCATTATAGCACTTTATAGGGCGTGTGTGTATGTATGTATAGCGGTGTGGAGGAATGATGTCATAGAGCCATATGTGGACAGCGTCCGTCTGGGGGATTATAGTCTGGTTTAATGAGCCCTAAAGCTCCACTAAAGCTTTTTGGTTACTTAGGGTCTCACTATTCCATTATCCTCGTCAGTCACCCCCTTCTTAGCCCAATGTCTCACTGCCCATGATGGGCTGCAAAGAGAAGCTAGAGTTCAATGGCACAGGTCAACATTATGACAATCTTATTGTTTTTATTGGTTGATCTAGCATGCAGCATCTGACACTTTTTCCTGCCTTGGTAGTGAGGATCACCACTATTGTAATGCTTTCTGAAACGTTCAATTATATACAGTATACCAGCCATAAAACACAGCAGCATATGAATGCAGTTGTCACATGCAAATGAGTTCAAGGTTATCTTATTTATCTTTACAATTGTCAAATGGAACACTCCCTCTGAGGGGGTAAGTTTAATGTAACTGTCACTTTGTTAGTCAACGTCTGATTGACCTAAACCAAGCAGTTAAGACTCAATGCCGCCACTAGATGAAATGGAGTTCCCCAACCCATTCATGTGATGTTTCCACGTCCTTCATGTCTGTGGGAAACAGCTTTGATGAAACCAGATTCCAGTAGGCTCCTCCTGAGCGTGTGGGACAGGAAGCTGGTTCAGACTAGTAGGGGTCAGGAGTCAAACAGATGCTTTTACAGTAGACCGATGACAGGAAGTGTATTTGCCTTTTTAATTGTGCTTGATAACAATACGTTTCCCATCCCTCACTTACAGTGCAATCGGAAAATATTCATACCCCTTGACCACATTTTGTTACGTTACAGCCGTATTCTAAAATGGATTAAGTAGTTTTTTCCCCCTCATCATATACACACAATACTCCATAATGACAAAGCAAAAATAGGTTTGTAGAAATGTTTGCAAATGTTGTTTTCATTTTAACTGATTCAGACCCTTTACTCAGAACTTTATTGAAGCACCTTTGGCAGTGATTACAGCCTCGAGTCTTCTTGTGTATGACGCTACCAGGTTGGCTCACCTGTATTTGGGGAGTTTCTCCAATTCTTCTCTGCAGATCCTCTCAAGCTCTGTCAGGTTCGATGGGGAGCGTCACTGCACAGCTATTTTCAGATCTCTCCAAAGATGTTCGATTGGGTTCAAGTCCGGGCTATGGCTGCGCCACTCAAGGACATTCAGAGACTTGTCCCGAAGACACTCCTGCATTATCTTGGCTGTGTGCTTAGGGTTGTTGTCCTGTTGGAAGGTGAACCTTCACCCCAGTCTGTGGTCCTGAGCGTTCTGGAGCAGTTTTCATCAAGGATCTCTCTGTACTTTTCTCCATTCATCTTTCCCTCAATCCTGACTAGTCTCCCAGTCCCTGCCTCTGACAAACATCCCCACAGCATGATGCTGCCATCACCATGCTTCACCGTAGGGATGGTGCCAGGTTTCCTCCAGGCGTGACACTTGGCATTCAGGCCAAAGATTTCAATCTTGGTTTCATCAGACCAGAGAATATTGTTTCTCATGGTCTGAGAGTCCTTTAGGTGCCTTTTGGCAAACTCCAAGCGGGCTGTGATGTGCCTTTTTACGGAGGAGTGGCTTCCGTCTGGCCACTCTACCACAAAGGCCTGACTGGTGGAGTGCTGCAGAGATGGTTGTCCTTCTGGAAGGTTCACCTATCTCCACAGAGAAATTCTAGAGCTATGTCAGTATGACCATCGGGAACTTGGTCAACCCCTGACCAAGGCCCTTCTCCTCTGATTGCTCAGTTTGGCCGGGTGGCCAGCTCTAGGAAGAGTCTTGGTGGTTCCAAACTTCTTCCATTTAAGAATGATGGAGGTCACTGTGTTCTTGGGGACCTTCAATGCTGCAGAATGTATGTTATCCTTCCCCAGATCTGTGCCTCGACACAATCCTGTCTTGGACCTCTAATGACAAATCCTTCGACCTCATGGCTTGTTTTTTTGCTCTGACATGCACTGTCAACTGTGGGGTCATATATAGACAGGTGTGTGCCTTTCCAAAGCATGTCCAATCAATTGAATTGACCACAGGTGGACTCCAAGTTGTAGAAACATCTCAAGAATGATCAATGGAAACAGGATGCACCTGATCTCAATTTCGATTCTCATAGCAAAGGGTCTGAATAATAAGGTAAATGAGGTATCTGTTTTTTATTTTTAATGTATTTGCCAAAATGTATTAAAAATACAGAGATTTGGATTCACATCATATTCAAAGTCAAATCCTTCAGGCGGTTGCTTTAGCCTTCCTGGAGTGGCAGAAGGGCTGGGTATGAAATTTACAGAGCAGACAGAGCTCCGGAATTTAATATAGAATAATACTGCAGTACTGAAAAATGGATGCTGCTCTGCTCCCTATATGTTCTTATTATCGAAGCGAGGAAAATCTCTCTCCATCCCTCAGTCTGTTCCAGTTTACCATGGTGATCACCAGAGTCACTCGGTCATAGTGAGTAACGACGACTCAAAGACAAGCCATGACTTGTTAAGTGGTTGATCTCCCACACACCCACACTACTAAATGTTGTTTTGAAGGTTTTCATTACATTTGGTTTCCTGGACACTGAGGCCTTCTTTAACCCTGAACCTCCCAGCAGCTACGCCCTAGTCGTGACAGTGTACATGTGCACACGTACTTGTACTCTCTGTAGAAAAAATTTCTCACATGCTTCATAAACAACAGGTGTAGACTAACAGTAAAATGCTTACTTACAGAACCATCCCAACAATGCAGAGAAAAGTATGATAAATAATATGATAAATAATAGAAAAATTGAAAACGTATAACCGAAGGAATACATACACAATGAGTAACGATAACTTGGCTACATACACAGGGAACGAGTCGATGTGCAGAGTTACGAGGTAATTGAGGTAGATATGTACATATACTGTAGGTAGGAATAAAGTGACTAGACAACAGGATAGATAATAGACAGCAAGAGCAGCGTATGTGATGAGTCAAAAGAGTTAGTGCAAAAAGGGTCAATGCAAATAGTTATAATAACTATTTAGGAGTCTTATGGCTTGAGGCTAGAAGCTGTTCAGGGTCCTGTTGTTTCAAGACTTAGTGCATCGTTACCACTTGCCGTGCGGTAGCAGAGAGGACAGTCTATGACCTCGGTGGCTGGAGTCTTTGACAATTTTTAGGGCCTTCTTCTGACCCCCTGGCAGGGAGCTCGGCCACAGTGATATACTGGGCCGTACACATTACCCTCGGTATCGCCTTACTGTCGGACACCAAGCATACCAAGCGGTTTTGCAGCAGGTCAAGATGCTCTCAATGTTGCAGCTATAGAACTTTTTGAGGATCTGAGGGCCCAAGCTGAATCTTTTCAGTATCCTAAGGGGGAAGAGGCATTGTCGTGCCCTCTTCACGACTATGTTAGTGTGTTTGGACCATGATTATTCCTTAGTGATGCGGACACAAAGGAACTTGAAAATCTTGACCTGCTCTACTACAGCCCATCTGGATGGGGGCATTCTCTACCCTCCATTTCCTGTAGTCCACGATCAGATCCTTTGTCTTGCTGACATTAATGGAGAGGTTGTTGTCTGGGCACCACACTGCCAGGTCTCTGACCTCCCTGCAGGCTGTCTCATCATCATCAGTGATCAGGCCTACCACTGTCGTGTCGTCTGCAAATGTAATGATGGTGTGGAGTCGTACCAGTTGTGGGTGAACCGGTCGTACAGGAGGGGACTAAACACACACCCCTGAGGGACACCAGTGTTAACCTCTTGATGCTACCCATCCCGGATCCGGGATCGTGACTACGGCTCAAGCTCATTAGCATAACGCAAAATGCGAAAAAATATTCTTAGACATATTTAACCTCCACACCTACACAAGTCCAATAGCTCAAATGAAAGATAAACACCTTGTTCATCTACCCAGCAAGTCAGATTTCTAAAATGTTTTACGGCGAAAACATAGCACACATTTATATTAGACCACCACCGAAACAAAAGGCAAGCGGCGGCCATTTTGTCCCAGAAAATATAAAATTTAAAAGTAGGATTAAAAAATAAATAATTCACTAACCTTTTGAAAATCTTCATCAGATGACAGTAATATTACATGTTACACAGTACATTTTTTTTTTTTTTTTTCAATAATATGCCATTAATATCCATAAATCTCTGTTTACAATGACGACATTTCAAAAATGCTACTCAAAATGTCCGGAGAAATTATGATAGCTCCGACAGATAACGTCAGATAACAAGCAATAAACATGACTAAATATACATGTTCTACATATAGTTACAAAGATACACTTCTTCTTAATACAACCGCTGTGTTACATTTATTTTTAACGTTACAGAATTCGTTCACTAGTCTATGCTATGAGTCGGCGCTCAGATATTAGCAGTGTCTCCTCTACGTTTGGAGTCCACAGAAACCCAAAATAACCACATAAATATTCCCTTACCTTTGATGTTCTTCGATCAGAAGACGTAGAAGGAGTCATACTTACCCAATACATCGTTTGGTTTCAAGTTGTGCGTCTTTGTATTAGCATATGCTAACAGCTTCAGCTGAAATGCACCCAAAATAACTTCTGCTCCTTCTGGTCCCGCACTCTTGCGCATCAAACTTCAAAATTACATATTATATGTCGACTAAACTGGTCAAACTAAGTGCAGAATCGAGCAAAATGATGTTTTTATCATGTAAAACAATGATAATCGCAAACAAACGAACCGGCTTCAACTGGTGTCTATTGGAAAAGAACGTTCTCCAAATCGGCCGCGCGCATAGAGTGCATGTATGTGAGAGTGAACCGGGCATTTTCGCCTGCCAAAGGATGAGGGAGCGCGAAATTCAAACAATGAACGTGCCAATTGAAAGCAGACATCGCGCTGAACAAATACATACTGTTCCCAGATCGGTAGCTGCCTGGGAAGGGTGGGGGCGATGACGTCAAAGTTGACCCAACTTTTCTCTTGACAAGAGAGAGTTTGGGAGAAAGGCTGCCCTGAGAGTTCTGCTTTACATACAGACATAATTTAAACGGTTTTAGAAACTTTAGAGTGTTTTCTATTCAATAATTATTATTATATGCATATATTAGCAATTTTGGAAAAAAATATTTTCAGTTTACTATGGGCACGCACTTCCTCCAACGGGGGCAGTATTGAGCCATAAGCTCAAGAGGTTAAGGGTCAGCGTGACAGACGTGTTGTTGCCTACCCTCACCACCTGGGAACGGCCTGTCAGGAAGTCCGGAATCCAGTTGCAGAGGGAGGTGTGCAGTCCCAGGGTCCTTAGCTTAGTGATGAGCTTGGAAGGTACTGTGTATTTGAATGCTGACCTGTAGTAAAT
This sequence comes from Oncorhynchus tshawytscha, assembly GCF_018296145.1. Lineage (NCBI taxonomy): Eukaryota > Metazoa > Chordata > Actinopteri > Salmoniformes > Salmonidae > Oncorhynchus > Oncorhynchus tshawytscha. The sequence continues at coordinate 29,092,703 of NC_056461.1, read as the reverse complement.
GAACAACATTCTCACATAGGTGTACCTCTTATCCAGGTGGGAGAGGCCAAAGTGGAGTGCAATAGAGATTGCATCTTCTGTGGATCTGTTGAGGCAGTATGTGAATTGGAGTGGGTGTCTGGGATGATGGTGTGTGAGCCATGACCAGCCTTTCAAAACATTTCATGGCTACAGATGTGAGTGCTACTGGGCGATAGTCCTTTAGACAGGTTAACTTAGCATTCTTGGGCACAGGGACTATGGTAGTCTCCTTGAAACGTAGGTATAACAGACTGAGTCACAGATAGGTTGGAAATGTCTGTGAAGACACTTGCCAGCTGGTCAGCGCATGCTCTGAATATGCATCCTGGTAATATGTCTGGCCCTGCAGCCTTGTGAATGTTAATCTACTTAAAAGTCTTACAGAGAGCGTGATTACACAGTCGTCCGGAACAGCTGGTGCGTTCTGGATGGTTCAGTGTTGCTTGCCTCGAAGTGAGCATTGAAGGCATTTCGCTCGTCTAGTAGGCTCGTATCACTGGGCAGCTCAGCTCACGGCTGGGTTTCCCTTTGTAATCTGTGATAGGTTGCAAACGTTGCCACATCTGACAAGCGTCAGAGCTGGTGTAGTAGGATTCGATGTTAGTCCTGTATTGATGCTTTGCCTGTTTGATGGTTCTTTGGAGGGCATAGCGGGAGTTCTTATAAACGTCCGGATTAGTGTCCCGCTCCTTGAAAGTGGCAGCTCTAGCCTTTAGCTCAGTGCGGATGTTGCCTGTAATCCATACCTTCTGGTTGGGTTATGTACGTACGGTCACAGTGGGGACGACGTTGTGAATACACTTATTAATGAAGCTAGTGATTGATGTGGTAAACTCCTCAATGCCATCAGATAAATCCCAAACATGTTCCAGTCTGTGCTAGCAAAACAGTCCTGTAGCTAAGCATCCGCTTCATCTGACCACTTCCTGTTAGAGTTTTTGCTTGTAAACAGGAATCAGGGGGATAGTGTGGTCTTACTGACAGCATCGGTTTATGGTGGTAAATAGACAGCTACGAAAAATATACAGTGGCAAGAAAAAGTATGTGAACCCTTTGGATTTCTGCATAAATTGGTCATCATATTTGATATGATCTTCATCTAAGTTACAACTATAGACAAAGATAGTATTCATACAATAATTTGTGTGTCATTAGTTTGTTTTTCTTGTCTATATTGAATTCATCATTTAAACATTCCAAGTGTAGGTTGGGAAAAGTATGTGAACCCCCTAGGCTAATGACTTCTCCAAAAGCTGATTGGAGTCAGGAGTCAGCTAACCAGGAGTTCAATCAATGAGACGAGATTGGAAATGTTGGATGGAGCTGCCTTGCCCTATAAAAAACACTCACAAAATTTGAGTTTGATATTCACAAGAAGTATTGTCTGATGTGAAGCATGCCTCGAACAAAAGAGCTCTCAGAAGACCTAAGATTAAGAATTGTTGACTTACATGAAGCTGGAAAGGGTTACAAAATTCTCTCTAAAAGCCTTGATGTTCATCAGTCCACGGTAAGAAATTGTCTACAAATGGAGAATGTTCAGCACTGTTGCTCCTCTCCCTAGGAGTGGCCGTCCTGCAAAGATGACTGCAAGAGCACAGCGCAGAATGCTCCATAAGGTTAAGAAGAATCCTAGAGTGTCAGCTAAAAACTTACAGAAATCTCTGGTACATGCTAACATCTCTGTTGACAAGTCTATGCTATGTAAAACACTAAACAATAATGGTGTTCATGGGAGGACACCACGGAAGAAGCTACTGCTGTCCATAAAAAAACATTGCTGCACATCTGAAGTTTGCAAAAGTTCACCTGGATGTTCCACAGCGCTACTGGCAAAATATTCTGTGGACATGAATCTACAGTTGAGTTGTTCGGAAGGAACACGCAACACTATGTAGAGAAAAAAAGGCACAGCTCACCAACATCAAAACCTCATCCCAACTGTAAAGTATGGTGGAGGGAGCATCATGGTTTGGAGCTGCTTTGCTACCTCAGGGCCTGGACAGCTTGCGATCATCAACGGAAAAATGAATTCCCACGTTTAGCCTAACATTCTCCTGCAAAATGTTTATCTGTCCGCCAATTGAAGCTCAACAGAATGCAACAGGGCAACGATGATGCAACAGGGCAATGACCCAAAACACAGAAGTAAACCAACACCAGGAAAGCTTCAACAGAAGAAAATACGCTTCTGGAGTGACCCAGTCAGAGTCCTGACCTCAACCCGATTGAGATGCTGTGGCATAACCGCAAGAGAGTAGTTCACACCGGACATCCCAAGAATATTGCTGAACTGAAACAGTTTTGTAAAGAGGAATGGTCCCAAATTCCTCCTGACCGTTGTACAGGTCTGATCCGCAACTACAGAAAATGTTTGGTTGGGGTTATTGCTGCCAAAAGAGGGTCAACCAGTTATTAAATCCAAGGATTCACATACTTTTTCCACCCTGCACTGTGAATGTTTACACAGTGTGTTCAATTTAATAAAACATATTGTTTGTGTGTTATTAGTTTAAGCAGACTGTGTTTGTCTATTGTTGTGACCTAGATGAAGATCAGATCAAATTTTAATCAAGTTTTGTCCTGGCGAAGCATAGAAAAACCAGCTAGATGTATCTAATCCATGTCCTTGTTCGGCCACGACTCTGAGAAACATAGGATTTTTTAGTTCTTCCGGTCCCGTTGATAGGATAGTCTCGAACGGGGCTCGTCCAGTTTGTTCTCCAGCGATTGTACATTCGCCAATAGTGGAGGGTAGAAGTTATTTATGTACGTAGTTCGTCAGGGTGCCCGCACATCGGCCTCTCTTACACTGCCTTTGTCTTCGAGTCGTTGGGATTAGGGCCTGGTCAATATGAGCAATATGTCTTGCGCCCCTGACTCGTTGAAGTAGAAATCAAGGTTAGTGATCGCTGTTCTGATGTCCAGAACCCACTTCCGGTCATAGGAAACGATGGCGGAGGCATTATGTACAAAAAAAGTGAAGATCAGCAGAAAAGAACTGACAAAATAGCAGAATTGGTCAGGAGCCCATAAAACGGCTGCTATCCATTGCAGCGCCATCCTTCTCAGATAAATAAGTTGAACTGCTAGGTTTAACACAGTCAAATGTAACAAATGATACATTTATGACATCAATATATGTATATATTTTATTATTCAATACAGTAATAAGAGATCTGTATGTAAAACATTTGGCAATTTAGTCATTTAGCAGATGCTCTTAACCAGAGCTACTTACAGTAAGTGCATTCATGTTAAGCTAGAGACAACTACATATCACAGTCAAATAAATATACAGAATATGAACATTCCAGCTAAACAATAGATACAGCGCCTTCAGAAACTACTCATATCCCTTAACTTATTTCACAATTTGTTGTGTTACAGCCTAAATTCAAAATGAAATATATATTTTTTCTTACCCATCTACACACAATACCTCATAATGACCAAGTGAAAACATGTTTTTAGAAATGTTTGCACATTTATTGAAAATGAAACACAAAAATATCAAATGTGCATACATTTTCACTTTGTAGAAGTCAATAATACTTTGTAGAAGTCAATACTTTGTTGAAGCACCTTTGGCAGCTATTACAGATGTGAGTCTCTAAGAGCTTTCCACACCTGGATTGTTCAACATTTGCTCATTATTCTATAAAAAAAATATTCAAACTCTGTCAAATTGTTTACTGATCATTGCCAGACAACCATTTTCAGGTCTTGCCATACGTTTTCAAGTATATTTAAGTCAAAACTGTAACTCGGCCAAACATTCACTGTCTTCTTGGTAAGCAACTCCAGTGTAAATTTGGTTAAAGTTATTGTCCTGCTGAAAGGTAAATTAATATCCCAGTGTCTGGTGGAAAGCAGACTCAAACAGGTTTTCCTCTAGGATTTTGCCTGTGCTTAGCCACATTCCATTTATTTTTATCCTGAAAAACTCCCCAGTCCTTAACGATTACAAGCATACCCATAACATGATGCAGCCACGACTACGCTGGAAAATATAGTGTGGTACTCAGTAATGTGTTGTATTGGATTTGGCCCAAACATAAAACACTTTGTTTTCAGGACATAAAGTTAATTGCTTTGCCACATTTTTTTTGCAGTATTACTTTAGTGCCTTGTTGCAAACAGGATGCATGTTTTGGAATATTTTCATTATGTACAAGCTTCCTTCTTTTCACTTTGTCAATTAGGTTAGTATTGTGAAGTAACTACAATGTTGTTGATACATCCTCAGTTTTCTCCTATCACAGCCATTAAACTCTGTAACTGTTTAAAATTCACTATTGGTCTCATGGTGAAATCCCTGAGCGGTTTCCTTCCTCTCTGGCAACTAAGTTAGGTAGGACACCTATATTTTTGTAGTGACTGTCAGTATTGATACAATTACAAAGTGTTAAAAACTTTACCATGCTCAAAGGGATATTCAATGTCTGCTTTCTTTTACCCATCTACCAATAGGTGCCCTTCTTTGCGAGGCATTGGAGAACCTCCCTGGTCTTCGTGGTTGAATCTGTGTTCGAAATTCACTGCTCGACTGAGGGACCTTACAATTATCTGTATGTGTGGGGTACAGAGATGAGGTAGTCATTCAAACATCCTGTTAAACACTATTATTGCACACAGAGAGTCCATGCAACTTATTATGTGACTTGTTAAGCACATTTCTATTCTTGAAATGTTGTAGGCTTGCTGAAACAAAGGGGTTGAATACTTAATGACTCAAGACATTTCAGCTTTTCTTTTCTAATTAATTTGTAAAAATGTTGAAAAACATAATTCCACATTATGGGATATTGTGTGTAGGCCAGTGACAACAAATCTAAATGTAATCCATTTTAAATTCAGGCTGAAAAACAACAATAATTGGAAAAAGTCAAGGGGTGTGAAGAGTTTCTTTATAGCGTTTTGCTCAAAAAAATCTGAGAACAGTAATATTTTACACACAAATGAAGGCACCCATAAGCAATCATTTCTGATGAAAAAACACAAATGTGAACAATTTGTTGATAATGTTTTGGAAATAAACTCTTCAAATACTTAAATGTCATACTTGATATATTTCATGCTATTTATAATAAATTATCTCAAGCTGAATTAAGATGTGCAGTGCTACTAGAGTTTCTGTCAGTGATCACCAGTGGTTGGTTCTCACCAGCTTCACCACAAGTGAACATCAACACAGTCAAAATCTACATCTCAACCAGACATTTAAGTTAAAGAATAGGACTAAATCAAAACAAACTTTAGATGCATTTGACAAAGTTTGATTTGATTTAGTCCTATTCTTCCACTTAAATTATTGGTTGAGATGGAGACATGAATCCAAAATATCAATAATGAATTTGTAGACAAACTGGAATTAAAGCCAGACTAAGTTAGTAGCATAAAAGATAGGCCCACATCTCCTTCAAATGTTGATATTTGTTTGCGTTGACAACCAAACAGTAAATAATCTATTAACTTGTCGACAAGTTATCAAATTATATGTTGGATTCATGTCTCCAACTGGACCAAAATTAAAAGTTAAAGAATAGGATTAAACCAGTGGCTCAGATGAAACTATTCAAGCATTAGATATCCTTCCAATGTTGATATTTGGTTGCATTGTCAACCAAACACAATTCCGTATTTATTTTCTAATACAGTAAATAGCCTAAAGTAAAAGGCTATTTTACAAACTAATGTAACAGTTTTTATTCAACCTTAAAATTAGTAACACATCCATGGCCACATTGAGGTTAGCCTACTATACATTTATTTGTATGTAATCATAGAAAGTGTGCATGTCCAAAATAGCATGCATAGGTGGCAGGTCTGTGGGGATGTTCACAGTTGCTATAATAATCTGTGCAGAATCTTGAACAGTCTTGATCATTTGCACTATGTACTTTTAATGTAATCTCAACTGCAATCCAGGTCATTGGGTTGTACTATTAGATCAATTCAATGTCTATTCCACGTTCGTTCAGCTAAATTTAATTGAAAAAAACGTGGACACAATGTTGATTCTACTAGTGTATGCCCACTGGGAACACATTCACCTTTTATTGCAGTGATTTTAGTAATCTGAAACAAATCTCAAAAACAAAAGTATACACCTCACACACATAGTTATGGGCTTTAAAAAAAAAGAAGACACCTGTGTACCATGTCAGATTTTGCATTCCAATATACAGTTGAAGTCGGAAGGTTACATACACCTTAGCCAAATACATTTAAACTCAGTTTTTCACAATTCCTGACATTTATTCCAAGTAAAAATTCCCTGTCTTCGGTCAGTTAGGAGCACCACTTTATTTGAAAAATGTGAAATGTCAGAATAATAGTAGAGAGAGAGATTTATTTAATATTTTATTTCTTTCATCACATTTCCAGTGGGTCAGAAGTTTACATATACTCAATTAGTATTTGGTAGCATTGCCTTTAAATTGATTAACTTGGGTCAAACGTTTCGGGTAGCCTTCCACAAGCTTCCCACAATAAGTTGGGTGAATTTGGGCCCCTTCCTCCTGACAGAGCTGGTGTAACTAAGTGAGGTTTGTAGGCCTCCTTGCACGCACATGCTTTTCTGTTCTGCACACACATTTTCTATAGGATTGAGGTCAGGGCTTTGCGATGGCCACTCCAATACCTTGACTTTGTTGTCCTTAAGCCATTTTGCCACAACTTTGGAAGTATGCTTGGCGTCATTGTCCATTTGGAAGACCCATTTGCGACCAAGCTCTAACTTCCTGATTGATGTCTTGAGATGTTGCTTCAATACATCTACAGAATTTTGCCTCCTCGTGATGCCATCTATTTTGTGAAGTGCACCAGTCCCTCCTGCAGCAAAGTACCCCCACAACATGATGCTGCCACCCCCGTGTACTTCACGGTTGGGATGGTGTTCTTCGGCTTGCAAGCCTCCCCCTTTTTCCTCCAAATATAACGATGGTCATTATAGCCAAACAGTTCTATTTTTGTTTCATCAGACCAGAGGACATTTCTCCAAAAAGTATGATCTTTGTCCCCATGTGCAGTTGCAAACTGTAGTCTAGTTTTTTTATGGTGGTTTTGGAGCAGTGGCTTCTTCCTTGCTGAGCAGCCTTTCAGGTTATGTCAATATAGGACTCGTTTTACTGTGGATATAGATACGTTTGTACCTGTTTCCTCTAGCATCTTCACAAGGTCCTTTGCTCTTGTTCTGGGACTGATTTGCACTTTTTGCACAAAAGTATGTTCATCTCTAGGAGACAGAACACATCTCCTTCCTGAGCAGTATGAGGCTGCGTGGTCCCATAGTGTTTATACTTGTGTACTATTGTTTGTACAGGTGAACGTGGTGCCTTCAGGCGCTTGGTAATTGCTCGCAAGGATGAACCAGACTTGTGGAGGTCTACAATTGTTTTTCTGAGGTCTTGGCTGAGTTATTTAGATTTCAAGCAAAGAGTCACTGATTTTGAAGGTAGGCCTTGAAATACATCCACATGTACCTCCAATTGACTTCATTGAAAGAGTAATGGGAAAAACTCCACAAATAGGGGTGTGCTAGCCTTGTAGCGTCATACCCTGTAATCTCTGCTAAAGGTGCTTCAACAATGTACTGAAAAGGGTCTGAATACTTATGTACACGCGATATTAAAAATGGATAACTGAAATACATTTGCAAAAATTCTAAAAACATGTTTTTGCTTAGTCATTATGGGGTATTAGGTGTAGATTGAGGGAATAAAAACAATTTAATAAATTTTAGAATAAGCCTGTAACCTAACAAAATGTGGGAAAAGTCAAGGGGTCAGATTACTTTCTGAATGCACAGGAAATGCTTTGGACCTTGCCACGGTTGTTAGAATGAACGGACCAAGGCGCAGCGTGATTTGAGTTCCACATACTTTTAATCCAAAGTGAAACTACAACAAACAATAAACGAGCACCGACCGTGAACAAACAGAGTGCACATCAGCACTCAACAAAACAATATCCCACAAAGCAGGTGGGAGAAAGGGCTTCCTAAATATGATCCCCAATTAGAGGCAACGATTACCAGCTAGCTAATTGGAAACCCTACAAATCACCAACACAGAAAATAAATGACTAGAACACCCCCCTAGTCACGCTCTGACCTAAACACCATAGAGAACCGAGGGCTCTCTATGGTCAGGGCGTGACAGTACAGTACCCCCAGACCCCGGATCCGGCCATGGCACTGGGCTGAACGCCGGACTGGGCATCGGCGCAGAGGAAGGCTCCGACCTTGGAGCGATACTGGATGCCGTGTCTGGACTGGGACCCGGTGCAGAGGAGGGCTCCGGCCATGGAGCTGGGTTGGACGCCGTGCCTGTACTGGGCACCGGCGCAGAAGGCGTCTCCGGCCATGGAGCTGGGTTGGCCGCTGTGCCTGGACTGGGCATTGGCGCAGGTTGAACCGGACTGATGACATGCTCCTCAGGTCAAGTGTGTGGAGCCGGCACAGGATGCTCTGGGCTGGGGAGGCGCACTGGAGGCCTAGTGTGTGGAGCCGGCACAGGTGGCACCGGACTGGTGACACGCACTTCAGGGCGAGTGAGGGGAGCTGGCACAGGATGTACCAGACTGGGGAGGCGCACTGGCGGCCTGGTGCGTGGAGCTGGCACAGGTGGCACCGGACTGGGGGGGCACACTGGGGGCCTGATGCATGGAGCCGGTACAGGTTGCACCGGACTGGTGACACGCTCTTCAGGGCGAGTGCAAGGAGCCGGCACAGGACGTACCGGGCTGGGGAGGCTCACTGGAGGCCTGGTGCGTGGAGCCGACACCGGACTGTTGACACGCACTTCAGGGCGAGTGCGGGGAGCTGGCACAGGACATACCGGACTGGGGAGGTGCACTGGAGGCCTGGTGAGTGGAGCCGGCACAGGTGGCACTGGGCTGGTGACACGCACTTCAGGGCGAGTGCGGGGAGCTGGCACAGGACGTACCGGACTGAGGAGGTGCACTGGAGGCCTGGTGAGTGGAGCCGGCACAGGTGGCACCGGGCTGGTGACACGCACTTCAGGGCGAGTGCGGGGAGTCTGGCAAATGACGTACCGTACTGGGGAGGGAGCCGGCACAGGTTTCACCAGACTGCTGACAGGCTCCTCGGGTCGAATGTTGAGCAGAACACACTTGACCAACATCTCTCTCTTCCAACTTCTCCATCGCCTCCTTGACGGTCTCTGGCTCTTCCCTCTGCTCAGCCGCCAGCTCCATGTGCTTCCTCCAAAATAATATTGGGGTTTCTGTGGCAGCGGACTGAAGACACACTCCTCATGGAGTGTGCGAGGAACCGGCACAGGACATACTGGGCTGGGGAGGCGCACTGGTAGCCTGGTGCGTGGAGCCGGCACAGATGGCACCGGACTGATGACACGCTCTTCAGCACGCCTGCGCTGTAGCCTACTCCTCGCCTCCACCTCTCTCCGATATCTTTCATTTAATTCCTCCACCGACTTCCAAACAGGCTCTGGCACTCCCCGCTGCTCAGTCGACCACCCTATGTGCCTCCCCCCCAAAAAATCTTGGTGTTTCTGTGGCCGAGGCCCCCGGCGTCGTTGCTTTCCTTCCTGATCTTTATGCGACTCCCGCCAAGGAAGGGTCTCGCATCCACTCCTGATCTCCTCCCAGGTCCAACTCACCTTCTCCTCCATGGCACGATGCTTGGTCCTTGATTGGTGGGATATTCTGTCACGGTTGTTAGAATGAACGGACCAAGGCGCAGCGTGATTTGAGTTTCACATACTTTTAATCCAAAGTGAAACTACAACAAACAATAAACAAACACCGACCGTGAACAAACAGAGCGCATATCAGCACTCAACAAAACAATATCCCACAAAGCAGGTGGGAGAAAGGGCTTCCTAAATATTATCCCCAATTAGAGGCAACGATTACCAGCTGCCTCTAATTGGGAACCCTACAAATCACCAACATAGAAAATAAATGACTAGAACACCCCCCCTATTCACGCTTTGACCTAAACACCATAGAGAACCGAGGGCTCTCAAACATCTCATTCCAAAATCCTGGGCATTAATATGGAGTTGGTCCCCCGTTTTCTTTTAAAACAGCCTCTACTCTTCTGGGAAGGCTTTCCACTAGATGTTGGAACATTGCTACTGGGACTTTCTTCCATTCAGCCACAAGAGCATTGGTGAGGTTGGGCGATTAGGCCTGGCTTGCAGTCCGGCGTTCCAATTCATCCAAAAGTGTTTGTTTGTGTTGACGTCAGGGCAGGGGGCATTGTCATGCTGAAAAAGAAAAGGGATTTTCCCAAACTGTTGCTGCAAGGTTGGAAGCACATAATCGTCTAGAATGTCATTTTAGGCTGTAGCGTTAAGATTTTCCTTCCCTGGAACTAAGGGGCCTAGCCCAAACCATTAAAAACAGCCTCAGACCATTATTCCTCCTCCACCAAACTTTACAGTTGGCACTATGCATTCGAGCAGGTAGCATTCTCCTGGCATCCAGTGAAGTGTGATTCCTCACTCCAGAGAATGCGTTTCAACTGCTCCAATGTCGGCGAGCTTTACACTACTCCAGCTGTTGCTTGGCATTGCGCATGGTGATCTTAAGCTTGTGCGTAGCTGCTCGGCCATGGAAACCCATTTCCTGAAGCTCCCGCCATTTCTTCCAGAGGCAGCTTGGAACTCGTTAGTGAGTGTTGCAACCGAGGACAGACCATTTTTACCCGCTATGCGGTTCAGCACTTGGGTGGTCCCATTCTGTGAGCGTGTGTGGCCTACTATTCGCGGCTGAGCTATTGTTGCTCCTAGATGTTTCCCATGAACAATAACAGCTCTTACAATTGACCAGGGAAGCTCTAGTAGGGCAGAAATTTGTCAAACTGACACGTTGGAAATGTGGCATCCTATGACGGTGCCACATTGAAAGTCACTAAGGCCATTCTACTGCCAATGTTTGCCTATGGCTGTGTGCACAATTCTATATACCGGTCAGCACGGGTGTGGCTGAAATGGCCAAATCCACTCATTTGAAGGCGTGTCCACATACTTTGTATATATACTGTAGATACTTTAGCCTACTCAAACACATGGCTCAAACAGAGAGGGATGCTATGTTAGCTGGCTGGATATGGCTTTCCAACACTGGAACTCTTCCAAGTCAAGATAAGCTTTTGGTTGTATTAATGTATTGCCACCGGGGCCTGACGGTAATGCTAAACTGCTTGCTGACTGTACACTGTACTGCATAATTGTAACAGGTTTACTAACACATTAGTTCTAGTAGCTATGTTGACTATGACGTTAGCTAATATGGTGACAATGTAGGCTGTGTGTAGCGGTTAGCGGTTATGATGCTTTGGCTTAGACAGGTTTTCTTTCCTTGTCACAGGCAGCTTATTTGTTGTGCACTGACGTCCAAAAGTGAAGGGGAAATGTGAGAGGAGGAGAGTGTGTAGATGCAAGAAGGAATTATACAACGAGCAAAATTATCATACTTGTCAGATGGGGATCGAATCCCTGAGCTGACAAGGTAAAAATCTGTTGTTCTGTCCCTGAACAAGACAGTTAACCCACTGTTCCCCAGTAGGGTTAACTGACTTGCCTAGTTAAATCAAGGTTAAATAAATGTTTTCATTTTTAAAATACTGTTTGTATGTACCTGCTATGAAAGTGAACTGTGTTTGCATGTGATCATGGTTGTATTCATTATGTTGATTCTGTTGAAAAAAGTTTCTTAAATGGAATGAAAGAAGGATAAACATACCTGAATTTATCCAATAGAAACTCTAATTTGCAACTGTTGGTTGATTACACCCTAGATCGGCTCGATGCAGGCAAGAGTGTGCAAGGAGGTATTGAATGTGTCACTGCCTGTCACCTTAATTACTCAAATTTATCTGGAATTGTGCACCTAGGTTGTAAACTTTCATTCATAGGCTAGGCTGTAGCATGATGAGTATAGGGAAAACTTGAGTATCATGTAGTAGCCTAAACCTATCGATGTTACATTGTGCTGTGTGAATGGAATATGAATGACAGTCATCCAATATGCTTTAATAGAAATAAGGCCATGCTCGTAAAAAAACTGAATGGTTCTCCTCATCTTAAACGAGACCGTGTGTGTGTTATATGGCCTATATTAGAAGGCAGGGTGGAGTGGAGCTACTACCATAAGATTCTGTCTTTGAACCCTTTTTTCATAACCACTGGTTGTTGCTGTTGGATAGAGCATCATATTCGCACAGCCCTCATAAGTTACAGAACTCTTCAGACCACAAAGTTTAAAACCACAGACCACAAAGACCACCTGTTTTTCGATCATCATAAACATGTTTTTATCTGTGGTATTTTACCACATCTGCTTGCTCTCCTCTGACACTTCAGTTCCCCAGCTACTTAGGGGAAACCAGATCATATGATTGCCAGGGTAGAGGCTAGGTGTTATCTAGTGGTATTTACAGTGGGAAGAAAAAGTAAACTCAGCAAATAAAGAAACGTCCTCTCACTGTCAACTGCGTTTATTTAACTTAACATGTGTAAATATTTGTATGAACACAACAAGATTCAACAACTGAGACATAAACTGAACAAGTTCCACAGACATGTGACAAACAGAAATGGAATAATGTGTCCCTGAACAAAGGGGTGGTCAAAATCAAAATTAACAGTCAGTATCTGGTGTGGCCACCAGCTGCATTAAGTACTGCAGTGCATCTCCTCCTCATGGACTGCACCAGATTTCCCTGTTCTTGCTGTGAGATGTTACCCCACTCTTCCACCAAGACACCTGCAAGTTCCCGGGACATTTCTGGGTGGAAATGGCCCTAGCCCTCACCGTCCAATCCAACAGGTCCCAGACGTGTTCAATGGGATTGAGATCCGGGCTCTTCGCTGGCCATGGCAGAACACTGGCGTTCCTGTCTTGCAGGAAATCACTCACAGAATGAGCAGTTTGGCTGGTGGCATTGTCAGTGGCGCTGTGGAACATCCAGGTGCTCTTTTGCAAACTTCAGACACCATGAAAGAGCAGTAGCCTCTTCCATGGTGTCCTCCCATGATCACCATTCTTGTTTAGTGTTTTAGGTATTGTAGACTCGTCAGAGATGTTAGCATCTTCCAGAGATATCTGTAAGTCTTTAGCTGACACTCTAGGATTCTTCTTAACCTAATTGAACATTCTGCACTGTGCTCTTGCAGTCATCTTTGCAGGATGGCTAGGAGAGTAGCAACAGTGCTGAAATGTATCCATTTATAGACAATTTGTCTTACCGTGGACTGACTTTTAGATATACTTTTCTAACCCTTTCCAGCTTTATGCAAGGCAACAATTCTTAATCTTAGGCCTTCTGAGATCTCCTTTGTTCCAGGCATGGTTCACATCAGGCAATGCTTCTTGTGAATAGAAAACTCAAATTTTGTGAATGTTTTTTATGGGGCAGGGCAGCTCTAACCAAAATCTCCTATCTCATCTCATTGATTCGACTCCAGGTTAGTTGACTCCTGACTCCAATTAACTTTTGGAGAAGTCATTAGCCAAGGGGTTCACATACTTTTTCCAACCTACCCTGTGAATATTTAAATGATATATTCAATATAGACAAGAAAAATACAATAATTTGTGTGTTATTAGTTTAAGCACACTGTGTTTGTCTATTGTGACTTAGATGAAGATCAGATAAAAATGTATGTCAAATTTATGCAGAAATCCAGGTAATTCCAAAAGGTTCACATACTTTTTCTTGCCTCTTTAAAGATGCAATCTGCATTTAAAACATCAATTTTTAAACTTTTAAATGAATGTTAAATACCCATTATAACCTACACAACCATGTTTTGAAGTTTTACAACTTATATTTGGGTTTCTGATAGGATATGAGAATTTAGTTAAATTTGTGATGCATGTGTAGGTTATATTCTTCAAAACAGAGTTTGGGTGGTCAGAGTTTGGGTGGTCAATGGTCATGTTTTGGGTTGCAAAATTCCAGGAACTTTCAATAAATTCCCTGGTTTTCCAGAAATCTTGGTACAGGATTTCCTGCTTATTCCACCCTGATTTCTGTAATCCTCCAACCAGGATTTTGGGGAAACCAGTCATGTTGAAGGGAGGGGGTAGAAATATGGAGGAAGAGATAAGTAACGAGATTTGTCTGTCTGTCTGTGTCTGTCTTTGTTTCCATGGTGAATTGGGTTGTTAGACAACATAAACTTGGTCCTGATTAGTTCTCTATTTTCTTTCTTTTTGCATTACTGTGAAGGGCCCATAAGTAAGCGTTTTCACTGTTAGTCCACACCTGTTGTTTACGAAGCATGTGACAAATAGTGTTATTTGATGCTAGTCTCTGTGTGTTGTTGCTGTATTTCTCTCCTGTTCTCATCTAGACAATTTGACATTATTCCAGCAGGAAGACTATTTTGAGCCCCAAATGGCAACATATTCCATCGAGTGCATTACTTTTAACAAGAGCCCTATGGGCCAGGATCCAGAGTAATGCACTAAATCGGGAATAGGGTGCCGTTTTGGAGGAAGACCGTGTTTAATTAACCGCTGTCTTTCCATTCCACTGATTTACATTTTAAACACAGGGAGCAAAAGACTACTTTAAATGCAACAAATAGAGCCCATTGAGGGATATCGTCAGATTTAGGGAATAACGTAACCACTGATGCATAAATCATCACAACACAGTGATGTGTGTGTGCGTGCGTGTGGGTCTGTTCCAAATGGCACCTTATTCACTACATAGTGCACTATGGGCCCTGGTCAAAAGTAGTGCACTATATAAGGAATAGGGTGGCATTTGGGATGTATCCTCTGTTTTCAGTGCTGCTGAAATTCGTTCATTTATGTCTCTCCTAGCTGCTTGACTGACTAGTGTTGCATTCAGGTACAAGAGCCAAAGCACTTTGTGTATTTGCAATATGCAAATGCAATATGTATTTTACACACACACATACACACAAAAATATGAGGGCTAAGATTGAATCTATATGATGTGCTTTTGGTTAAACATCGTTATTGTAATCTCTGCTATAGTATCATGGCTCACGAGACATCTTCATATAATTTTCTTCTCTCAGCAGACATTTCCTATATAGTGCACTATATAGGGAATAGAGTGCCATTTTGAAGGCAGGCATATCTGTTTTCTAAGGAGAAATATACATATGATGAATGGAGATGATTATGGTGGGAAAAACGATTGAAAGAAGGGTAGAATACAATGATATCATCTACCCATTGGTCTCTTGTGGCCTTGTGAAGCATCTATCGATTGAGGCTGCATCCCTAATGGCATTCTATTCCCTACATAGTGAACTACACCGAACAAAAATATAAACGCAACCTGTAAAGTGTTGGTACCATGTTTCATGAGCTGAAATAAAAGATTCCAGAAATTTTCCAGATACACAAAAAGCTTATTTTACTCAATTTGTTTACATCCCCGTTAGTGAGCATTTCTCCTTTGCCAAGATAATCCATCCACCTGACAGGTGTGGCATATCAAGAAGCTGATTAAACAGCATGATGATTACACAGGTGAACCTTGTGCTGGGGACAATAAAAGGCCACTCTAAAATGTGCAGTTTTGTTTTGAGGGCACTTGAAATTGGCATGCTGACTGCAGGAATGTCCACCACGGCGGTTGTCAGATAGCTGAATGTTAATTTCTCTACCATAAGCCTCTTACAACGTCATTTTAGAGAATTTGGCAGTACGTCCAACCTGCCTCAGAACCACAGACGATGTGTAACCACAACAATCCATGACCTCCACATCGGACTTCTTCACCTGCGGGATCATCTGAGACCAGCCACCCAGAGAATTGATGAAGCTGTGGGTTCGCACAACCAAAGACTTTCTGCACAAACTGTCAGCAACTGTCTCAGAGAAGCTCATTTGCATGCTCGTTGTCCTCAGCAGGGTCTTGACCTGACTGCAGTTCGGCGTCATAACCGACTTCAATGAGCAAATGTTCACCTCAGATGGCCACTGGCACGCTAGAGAAGTGTGCTCTTCACAGATGAATCCCGGTTTCAACTGTAATGGGTAGATGGCAGGGTATGGTGTGGTGTGGGCGAGTGGTTTTCTGATGTCAACGTTCTGAACAGAATGCCCCATGGTGGCGGTGGAGTTATATGGTATGAGCAGACATAAGCTACGGACAACGAACATAATTGCATTTTATCCATGGTAATTTTAATGCACAGAAATACCGTGATGAGATCCTGAATCCCATTGTCGTGACATTCATCCGGCGTCATCACCTCATGTTTCAGGATGATAATGCACGGCCCCATGTCGCAAGAATTTTTACCCAAGCTGAAAATGTCCCAGTTCTTCCATGGCCTGCATACTCACCAAATTGAGCATGTTTGGGATGCTCTGGATCGATATATACAACAGCGTGTTCCAGTTCCCGCCAATATCCATCAACTCGCACAGCCATTGAAAAGGAGTGGGGCAACATTCCACAGGCCACAATCAACAGACTGATCAACTCTATGCAAAGGAGATGTGTCGCGCTGCATGAGGCAAATGATGGTCACACCTGATATGGACTGGTTTTCTGATCCTAGCCCCTACCTTTTTTTAAGGTATCTGTGACCAACAGTTTCATATCTGTTTTCCCAGGGATGTGAAATCTATAGATTAGGGGCTACTGAATTTGTATCAATTGACTGATTTCCTTATATGAACTGTAACTCAGTAAATCTTTGAAATTGTTGCATGTCGCATTTATATTTTTATTCAGTGTACTTTTGACAGAAGTCCTAACTGCCCTGGTCAAAAGTAGTGCACTTACATAGGATGCCATTTTTACCCTTATTTAACTAGGCAAGTCAGTTAAGAACAAATTCTTGTTTTCAATGGGTTAACTGCCTGTTCAGGGGCAGAACAACAGATTTGTACCTTGTCAGGTCGGGGGTTTGAACTTGCAACCTTCCGGTTACTAGTCCAACGCTCTAACCACTAGGCTAGCCTGCCGCCCCCAAAACATTTGAGACACATACTGAACCTCTCTTACCAACCAAAGGTTTCATATAGAGAGAGAGGGACAGGAGGAGGAGAATTTTCTGATATACAAACACATAATTAAAGGGATAGTTCGGGATTTTGGCCTCAGTCAGGTTGCTTAAGATTCACATCGAAATTGGATTTTAGTCCATGTCCCGAGACTGTCTGGAGATGCCTTTAAAACCCGCCATTAGGGGAATCGGTGAGCAATATTACCATCAAGTAGGCTTGGGTTTTGGTAGGGTGTTGGGAACGAGGATGGCGGATGGGTGTAAACTGTGAGCTCCAGCTCCAATGGTCGATTCAATCCCAGTGCTAGTCACTCGTTTTTTAAACTTGTTTTTATCCTGATGCCAAACATTAACCCTTAAGAGGAGAAACCCAGGGTGTCCAAAACACCTCAGAATTTGACGTTTTGAGCAACTTTGAAATTTTACATTTGGAGAAATATGGATAAACGGCAGAATCTGAAGTCAAATGGGTCAAACCGTGAGATCTGGTTGTTTGGCCTAGCTTAGCATACTAGCTGTACCCGAAGACTTCCAGTTTTTGTGCTAAGCTAGTTAGCATTGTATCTTAAAACTACCTCTAACTTCCTTCATACTGGACGCAGATAAATAAAGGGTATCCAAAGTTTCATCTGACTCGCGGGAAGTAGATAAAGGTCCAATATCCCAAACGATATATTGTGCATAAATAGTGCATTACTTTTGACCAAATTCCGAGGTCTGACCTGGGACCAGAGCGGACTATTTTAAGAAACCAGTTCAGTTAAGTTAACCAGTTCCAGTTAAGAAACCAGTCTAAACCAGTTCATTACATATGCAAAAAGTGTTTTGATTCATTTCTTGACACAGTTTTGTTGGCTAAATGAAGTTTGAACTGTCTTTTTCATTTTGTGCTATATTTAGTTACAGTGCTTTCTGAAAGTACTCGCACCCCTTGACTTTTTCCACATTTTGTTGTGTTACAGCCTAAATTTAAAATGGATTCAATTGAGATGTTGTGTCACAGGCCTACACACAATACCCCACAATGTCAAAGTGGAGTTATGTTCTTAGAAATGCTGAAATGTCAGTCAATAAGTACTCAACCCCTTTGTTATGGAAAGCCTAAATTGCTTAAACCTTTAAAAAATTAAAAGGCTAGACCTATATTGCTAAAATTACCAACAAAGGTGAGTGCCTACTCTAGGCCTACGCAACAAATAACAGCAGTAGGCACATTTATTTAGGCCTATTTTTAACCTACAGTGCCTTCAGAATGTATTCCTAACCCTTGACTTTTTCCACATTTTCTTGTGTTACAGCCTTGAATTCAAAATGGATTAAATTACTTTTTTCTCTCGCCCATCTACACACAATAACCGATAATGACAAAGTGAAAACTTGTTTTTGACATTTTGCAAATGTATTGAAAATGAAATCTCTAATTTACATAAGTACTCACACCCCTGAATCAATACTTTGTAGAAGTACCTTTGGCAATTATTACAGCTGTGAGTCTTTCAGGGTAAGCTTCTAGGAGATTTCCACACCTGGATTGTGCCACATTTGTCCATTTTTATTTTAAAAAGTAACATTTTGTTGATCATTGCTAGACAGCCATTTTCAGGTCTTGCCATACATTTTCAAAGATATTTAAGTCAGAACTGTAATTCAGCCACTCAGGAACATTCACGGTCTTCTTGGTAAGCAACTCCATTGTAGATTTGGCCTTGTATTTAGGTTTATTGTCCTGCTGAAACATGAATTAATCTCCCAGTGTCTGGTGGAAAGCAGACTCAACCAGGTTTTCCTCTAGGATTTTTCCTGTGCTTTGTTCCATTCTGTTTATATTTTATCCTGAAAAACTCCCCAGTCATTAACGATTGCAAGCATACACATAACATGATGCAGTCACCACTATGCTTCTAAATATTGAGTGTGGTACTCAATAATGTGTTGCAATGTGTTTGCCCCTAACTTAACACTTTGTATTCAGGACAAAAAATGTATTGCTTTGCCACATTTTTTTGCAGTATTTACTTTAGTGCCTTGTTGCAAACAGGATGCATGTTTTGGAATATGTGTATTATGTACAGTCTTTATTTTTTTCACTCTGTCAAAAAGGTTAGTATTGTGGAGTATCTACAATGCTGTTGATCCATCCTCAGTTGTTTCTTATCACAGCCATTAAAGTCTGTAACTGTTTTAAATTCACCATTGGTCTCATGGTGAAATCCCTGAGCGGTTTCCCTCCTCTCCGGCCTGCATCTTAGTAGTGACTGGGTGTATTGATAACCATCCAAAGTGTAATTAATAACTTCAATGTCTGATTGTTTTATATTTACCCATCTACCAATAGGTACAGTTCTTTGTGAGGCATTGGAAAACCTCCCTGGTCTTTGTGGTTGAATCTGTGTTTGAAATTCACTGGCCTTACAGATAATTGTATGTGGGGGGGTACAGCAATAAGGTAGTCAATCAAAAATCATGTTAAACACTATTATTGCACACTTATTATGTGACTTGTTAAACAAGTTCTTTACATAGGCTATGCAACATTTTCAACATGTCTCTGATTGAGTCTGTAATACCAACATGTTTCAAGCAGACCACCATAGTCCCTGTGCCCAAGAACACAAAGGAAACCTGCCTAAATGACTACAGACCCGTAGCACTCATGTCCGTAGCCATAAAGTGCTTTGAAAGGTTGGCAATGGCTCACATCAACACCATTATCCCAGAAACCCTAGACCCACTCCAATTTGCATACCGCCCAAACAGATCCACAGATGATGCAATCTCTACTGCACTCCACACTGCCCTTTCCCACCTGGACAAAAGGAGCACTTATGTGAGAATGCTAATCAATGACTACAGCTCAGTGTTCAACACCATAGTACCCTCAAAGCTCATCACTAAGCTAAGGATCCTGGGACTAAACACCACCTCCCTCTGCAACTGGATCCTGGACTTCCTGATGGGCCGCCCCCAGGTAATGAGGGTAGGTAGCAACACATCTGCCATGCTGATCCTCAACACTGGAGCTCCCCATGGGTGCATGCTCAGTCCCCTCCTGTACTCCCTGTTCACCCACAACTGCATGGCCAGGCACGACGCCATCACCATCATTAAGTTTGCAGACGACACAACAGTGGTAGTCCTGATCACCGACAACGACGAGACAGCCTATAGGGAGGAGGTCAGAGACCTGGCCGGATGGTGCCAGAATAACAACCTTTCCCTCAATGTAACCAAGACTAAGGAGATGATTGTGACTACAGGAAAAGGAGGACCGAGCACGCCCCCATTCTCATCGACGGGGCTGTAGTGGAGCAGGTTGAGAGCTTCAAATTCCTTGGTGTCCACATCAACAACAAACTAGAATGGTCCAAACACACCAAGACTGTCGTGAAGAGGGCACGACAAAGCCTATTCCCCCTCAGGAAACTAAAAAGATTTGGCATGGAACCTGAGATCCTCAAAAGGTTCTACAGCTGCAACATCGAGAGCATCCTGTCTGGTTGCATCACTGCCTGGTACGGCAACTGCTCGGCCTCTGACCGCAAGGCACCACAGAGGGTAGTGCTTACGGCCCAGTACATCACTGGGGCTAAGCTGCCTGCCATCCAGGACCTCTACACCAGGTGGTGTCAGAGGAAACCCCAGTCATAGACTGTTCTCTCTACTATCGCAAGCGTTACTGGAGTGCCAAGTCTAGGACAAAAAGGCTTCTCAACAGTTTTTACCCCCAAGCCATAAGACTCCTGAACAGGTAATCAAATGGCTACCCGGACTATTTGCATTGTGTGCCCCCCCTATAACCCCTCTTTTTATGCTGATGCTACTCTCTGTTTATCATATATGCATAGTCACTTTAACTATACATTCATGTATATACTACCTCAATTGGGCTGACCAACCAGTGCTCCCGCACATTGGCTACCCGGGCTATCTACATTGTGTCCCACCCACCACCCGCAAACCCCTCTTTTACGCTACTGCTACTCTCTGTTCATCATATATACATAGTCACTTTAACCATATCTACATGTACATACTACCTCAATCAGCCTGACTAACCGGTGTCTGTATGTAGCCTCGCTACTTTTATTGCCTCGCTGTTTTATTTCTTTACCTTCCTAATGTTCACCTAATACCTTTTTTTGCACTATTGGTTAGAGCCTGTAAGTAAGCATTTCACTAAGGTCTACCTGTTGTATTTGGAGCACGTGACAAACAAACTTTGATTTGATTTGAACAAGTGTTTTGTTTCATTCTGTTGATCCATTTTTCATGATTAGAGTTTTTCTAACAAATTTTTTAAATTTTAATTTTACCCCTTTTTTCGATCTTGTCTCATCGCTGCAACTCCCCAACTGGCTTGGGAGAGGCAAAGGTCGGGTCATGCGTCCTCCAAAACATGACCCGCCAATCCGCGCTTCTTAACATCCGCCCGCTTAACACCGGAAGCCAGCCGCATCAATGTGTTGGAGGAAACACCATTCAACTGACAACCGTGGTCAGCCTGCAGGCGCCCGGCCCACCACAAGGAGTTGCTAGAGCTCGATGAGCCAAGTAAAGCCCCCTGCCAAACCCTCCCCTAACCCGGACAATTGTGCGCCGCCCTATGGGACTCCCGGTCACGGCAGGTTGTGACATAGCCTGGGATCAAACCTGGGTCTGTAGTGATGCCTCAAACACTACGATGCAGTGCCTTAGACCGCTGCGACACTCGGGAGGCCAATCCATATTCTTTGTCCAAATTATGTTCATGTTGTGTTTACCTCAATATATTTAGAAATACCGGTAGGCCTATAGGGCTACTCACACTCAAACCATGAAAATGAAAAACCAAAAGAGAGCAAGATGCAAAACTTAATTGAATGCAGCTATATAATAACCTGTTCATATTTGTCCTATAAACAATGACTTGACTTTTGATATTACCCCAATAAAGTTCAGAAACTTTTGTGAAGGTTTGGTGCAGTATGGCTATTATTAGGCTTAGCTATGAAGGCCTAAGAAGATAGTACGCGCCAGGGTTCCAGTGCGCACAGTTGAATATGAGGTGAGGAAGAATGTTTTAGGCCTACCAGAGTTACTCCTTTAATCTAACAATATAACACTTATCTTTATAAAACATATTCTGATTGAACATTTTGGAATTAGTCTCCTTCTGTTTGCCTATACTGTATCTGTATAGCAGTAACTGATAAGTAGCCTGTAAAGAAATGCATTTATATTTTAAATATTAAAATCATACAGTGGACGCCTATAGGTCTATGCATGCAATGCCCTGATGCATTTAGTGCTCAAATCTCTGACAGCTGAACCATGAGGTGGACAATTATTGTTTTAGGAAAGTAAAAAACAACAAAACAATAGGCTAAAAAGTTTTGAAAATGCTACACACGAAACACAACAAATATATTTGTAAATATGATATAGGCAGTTTAAGGACATATAACTGTGGATCATTTGGCCAATATCGCTCATTTAGTGATGATGCTGGCAGCGCCCAGTCTGATATTTATTTCTCTCTTGGATCTGAACGGGTCTCTCGGATCCGAACCGGCGCGGGTTTGTTTAGGACGGTTTTTCCACAGACCTTTTCGGAACGGGTCTTACTGTCCTCGGGTCCAATCGTAACGGAATAAGCAATTACAGTAAATACTGACCTGAAAAGTAGGTCCTCTTCACTGTCTTATTGAGTCAGCTCGACAACTATAGAGCTAGGCATGAAACTGAAACTTGCCGTAGATTATTGAATGGTGATGCCAGAGAAAAATGTCCATCATATTCTACTCTAGATTATTCTCTACTCTAGATTATTCTTCTCTATGTCCCCTGAGTCATATTTTATCTTCACCCAGGTTGCGTAGCAAATGACACCCAATTCCCTATGGGCCCTGGTCAATTGGAGTACAATATAAAGGGAATAGGGAGCCATTTAGGATTTAAACCCGGTTCCTAGATGAAATACAATCCAAAGGAATCAGCCAGTGTTTTGCATCCTCATTGCGATCAACCAGGTAATAAAACCTAACGTCTGCTGTGTGTATGTTGCCTCAATGCTTCATTGTTACATCTCCACGAAGCCCCTGATAAACAATTAAGCAAACCAATATAGCCATTTAAGTGACTCCCAGAGCCCAGGGTAAAGGCAGAAAATCGGCAATCAAAATAAATGTTTTACCACAGCGACCATGTTATTTTTGTGATGCGTATTTGAGTTGGGACATATAAAGTTTGTATTTGAGTTTCTATTTCTAAGACACTTACTTTCAGTTTTTCTGAACTCACTCTTGTGTAGATCAAATACACAGCTGGAATGCCAATTAAGCTGTTTACATGTCCTAATAATTTGAAAGATTGCTCAGAAAACCAGGTATTTTAATCTGCGTATGCTTAGTTCGATTTTGACCTTACGCTTATTAAGATAAGCTGAATAAATTGTTTACATGACTATTGCTATACACGGCCTTACCTAGTCCCCAAAAACAACGTCTTATGGTACCCAAACAAAGATCATCTCCTGAAGCACTGGTCCACATCCTGTGCCAGACAGGAAGTCCCTATTGAACCTTTGACCCTGCTGCGGCAATGTCTATCAGCGCTAACAGACTTGTGTGCCAGCTAGGTTGGGATGCTGCTTTGCTGTCCCAATTGTTATAGCCAACTAGCTCTGAATCGCTTTCTCCTCTTCCCTCTGGGGTCTAAACTCTGCAGTCTCTCCTGCTTAAGAGATATATTGGCTCCCCATCTTCACATGCTAGTCGCTGCACTCTCACTGCTGACCCTGAACAGTGAGCTATTTATTTATACTCAATATTAAAACAATGAATGGGGATTTCCCCTGTTGTGCACACATTTGCTATAAATATTTTTATTACACAGTCCCCCTTTATAAAGACAACAACCGAGTGAAAGGAAGATGATTAATCTGAGCAAGGTAGCCAGCGTCGTGAAGTGTGGCCCACAAACAGAGACCGGACACTGGTGCGTCAGCCAGGGTTTAAAGCAAAGCTCAAGATA
Source organism: Oncorhynchus tshawytscha (assembly GCF_018296145.1). Lineage (NCBI taxonomy): Eukaryota > Metazoa > Chordata > Actinopteri > Salmoniformes > Salmonidae > Oncorhynchus > Oncorhynchus tshawytscha. The sequence continues at coordinate 29,068,668 of NC_056461.1, read as the reverse complement.
GCTCTCGCTGTTTTGTCTGTCCAAAGGGCAGGAAGTGGGCATGGGGGCAATGAGGTCAGAAAAACACCTTGTGAACCTTATTCTTGGGGTGCTGAAACAAAGTGGTTACAGTGGATACACTCTATGAGGGTCTTTTTATGTTGTTTTCTGACATAGAAAGTGCTCTGGGTAGCTTTGTCTATACAACATTGTCTGTACAACTAAGCTCAAACCGTTTAGGGGTGAACTTAATGCTACAAGGTTGTGGTGTATTGTCAAATGCAGAAATGGCATATCCTTACAAAGTTACAGTTATGTTGGCACTAAATTGTACAGTTTAGTTTCACATCATTGTAATGCACAAAATAAACCATGTCTACATACTGTATGCCTATATTTATTTAAGTGTTGTTGTGTCTTACTTTCACTTACTGTATATTTGCTTTACTTTCACTGAGGATCACTGAAAGTTCTTGGCTAAACTGTCGCTCCCACCATACCCTCTCTGTTCTCAAGCATGCCATAAGAAAGCTTCAGTATGAGACAAAGAAACTATGCACCCACTGAGAGTGGACTTCCCTTTCCACTGGCATGTCGCTTATGCACATGGAATGCCATAAAAAGCTAGAGAGGAAATCTTGTAGTAAGGGGACATGCTCTGGGCCCGTTATCTCCTCTGTTTGTCCCAGGTAGGGTTGCAAAATTCCAGTAACTTTCAATAAATTCACTGGTTTTCCTGTTTATTCCCTCCTGATTCCGGGAATCCTCCAACCGTGATTTTGGGAAAACCAGTGAATTTATTGAAAGTTCCTGTGAATTTTGCAACCCTAGCCGCAGGCCCTCTGACGCGGGATGATAAGGGACATTTAAGTGAACACAGCACTGGTTGCATGCTTCCTCCTCAGCAGCTGGGAGCTCCCATATTTCACCTCATCTAATTGACAGAGGGAAAGGCCCAATCATGCAGATTTCTAATCACCGGTGCTCCGTCATCAGGACGATGAAGACCGGAGGTCTGGGTGCGTGTGATCGTCCAGCCACACGTGTGTGTTTGGGATGTTGAGGGGCTTAAATGCACGGCTACTCGTTAAAGTGTGTTAGGCACGGAAATAAGTCTTGCTGGGGAAGGCTGAAATGGAAATCCTCATGGTGCAGTACAATGATTTCATAAGTTTTTATATATAGAGGAAGCAGAGAGAGAAAAATTAGATGAGCCTCAAAAAGCTCATTCAGTATTCTCAGCTCTTGGGTCACTGTGGGACAAGACCAAATATAGGACAGAACATAGCTTTCTGTATAGCTCTGTCTGCAGGAAGCAGTTAAGAAAAATAAGGAAATTATGCACATTTAATTTTAACTAGGTTTTTTCACATTCATTAAAATGTTTAAACCCTCCAAAGCAGCCTGGAGGTGAACTCAATAGAGAGGCCTGTTATGAGGTCAGTTATTCACATTTCATTGGATCCCCTCTCTTTGACTATCTTGTGGGTTCTTTCCTAACAAGTGAAACAAGACACAGGTCCTGGCTGGTTTGTCCAAGTGTTTCTAGCCCATGTTCCTTGCAGACATGAGACATGATAAGACCTGACATGACATTACACTGCCTGGCCTATTTCTCATCTAGCTTTTGAGCAGCAAATCATATGGGTGTGTGTTGTGTGGTAGACCACATCCAAGTGTTATGACATTTTGTCACATGAACATTCGGCACCAGCCAAGGGTATCAGGCAGTCTGAGGTCTCACAGAAGCAGATACATGTCCAATCAATCGCATGCATTATGATTGTTTACATGTCCAAACCGACGGTCACACTCTCCGTCATGTGGTCTTCCTCTCCCCAGCAGTGGCCCCAGTGCTTAACAGGCTGGTGTAAACCATCTCATCCCCCTGGTTGAAGGGAGGTGGAGAGGACAGGGGGATGAACCATAAAGGTGCCCAAATGTGCGCACTCCAACCAGGAAAGGGTGTTAGTTTTGGAGACTGTACACAATATCGGTCTTATTTTGACATTGATGGTACTTCACTGGTGTGACTTCATTATTATTCTCCTCTGTGTTTGTTATGTGTTTGTACACTCTAAATATAAAGTTATAAAACAGATATGTATGTCACTGGCTGTAGTAGTGACTAACTGGCTCAGTGTTGGTCAGCTCACAAATCAATCCCCGCAGAGCCAGCTGTCACAGTAAGTTACAGGGGCAAATGTATGTGGTCTCTGACAGCTTTACACACACACACACACACACACACACACACACACACACACACACACACACACACACACACACACACACACACACACACACACAAAACACAAACACAAACACAACACACACACCCTGCCGTATCACCTCCTACTCATTTGGTGAAAAAAACACAACAGAACCCCCTGGCTCATAAACACACATCAAAGGAGCGCTCAGCTGCCATGCAGACATATGTAGACCCTCTGTCTGTATGTGTACGTGTGTGTACGTTTGTACATTCTTGAATTTGTGTGTGAGTGTATGCATGCGTTTGTTTGGTTGTGTGTGGTCTCCATTCTTATCCCTCTCTTTTTCAATATAGCAACGTTTTAAAACTCGCTATGTAAACCAACGGATTATAGATGAAGACCTTGGGTGAGAACAGGAGATGACATGAGATGTCATGTGGTCAACAGCAGAACACATGTATAGGAAGCTTCATGGTGTCTTGCCTGTGCATGATTTACTACACAAGGCCACACAGGAGAGGATGAGAGCAAAATAAACAGCACATAGTAGCAAAAACAATCTATTAAAAAACAGGTGGGCAATTTAGAGAGAAAACACCAATGGAATGTTGGAAAAACAGAACTAAGCTCACACTGACTGACAAAAGGAAAAGTTAGAATTCCTTTGGATATCAGCGAATCTCTCAGGGCAACATGGGTCGACACATCAGGCAACATTGCAATGGACATAGGAAGATTGGAAGGTGTCGTTCATGTTAATCATCAGCATTAGCCATCTGTTTCTTATATCCGATCTCGGTCAAATTAGCCTATCTGCTCGTTAGAGGGTTGATAAAGTCTATGGTGCTGAATGGTGGGCGGGTGTGAATGGGATTAGGTGTAATCTTTTATTTACCTTTAGATTTCACGGCCCTGACCAGCATATCCTCCCAACGTCCCTACAATGCTGCACAAATTACAACCTCACATATAAATAGAGCCCCTTTAGAACAGGGGAAGCTTGCTTTGATTCAACTCACTCTGCTCCTTTCCTGCTCCGAGTTGCAAGAGAGCTCAGGAGACAGCTCCAAGGAGAGAGAGTGGGTTAGGAGACAGAGCAAAGAGAGAAAGACAATTCGACCAGGTTACTCACCACACAAACCACTAAAATAAGTAACAAAAATAACTGGTCAATGTAGGGTAAGTGACGCTTGAAGACTAGTACTGACGAGAACCAGAGACTTTCACATATCCTGGTTCTGGCTCGTCGTCAGAGGAAGAGAGAGATGGCTGTAGAGGGGTCGGGGGATGGAGAGCGAGAGAGAGCTGTGGGTGAGATAGGAATAGGAGGATGGAGGAGGAGGGAACCAGCTGAGCAGATTTTTGAGTAATAGTTGTGTCTGAGAGGGTCAGGTCTGTGGCGCCACTGCTGCCACACTACTGAGAAACAGAGGGTAGAGAATGAGCCTTCCCACCTGGGCTCCTCCAACGTGGATATACAGCGACTAGATCAGATTCACTTTACATCAGTCAACTGATGATTCTCACTAACTAAACCATTTGGACAAAATCATATTTCTGAGTGGATATTAGACAAACTATTGAGCACTTGTATTTAAAATGATAAGGCCAGGTCTCAACCTCACAGTAACACACTGACCCACAGGATAATGAGTATGTCTGACTGTCCCCAAAGCACCAGATCAGTCAGGGAAAAAAATGTTATCAGGGAAAAAAATGTTATGATGAGCAAGTCTGTTGTGATGTACACTATATATATATATATATATATATATATATATATATACACACACACACACACAAGTATGTGGACACCCTTTCAAATTTGTGGATTGGGCTATTTCAGCCACACCCATTGCTGACAGTTGTACAAAATTGAGCACACAGCCATGCAATCTCCATAGACACACGTTGGCAGTAGAATGGCCTTACTGAAGAGCTGTGACTTTCAACGTAGCACCTTTCCAAGAAGTCAGTTTGTCAGATTTCTGCTCTGCTAGAGCTGCCTCGGTTAACTGTAAGTGCTAATATTGTGAAGTGGAAACGTCGAGGAGCAACAATGGCTCAGCCGCGAAGTGGTAGGCCACACAAGCTCACAGAACGGGACTGATGAGTGCTGAAGTATGTTCCGCATTGTCTGTCCTCGGTTTCAACACTCACTACCGAGTTCCAAACTGCCTCTGGAAGCAATATCAGCACAAGAACTGTTCGTCGGGAGCTTCATGAAATGGGTTTCCATGGCCGAGCAGCCGCACATAAGCTTAAGATCCCCATGTGCAATGCCAAGCATTGGCTGGAGTGGTGTAAAGGTCGCCACCATTGGCATTCTCTGGAGTGATGAATCACGCCTCATCTGGCAGTCCAACAGACAGATCTGGGTTTGGCGGATGCCAGGAGAACGCTACCTGCCCCAATGCATAGTGCCAACTGTAACGTTTGGTGGCGGAGGAATAATGGTCTGGGGCTGTTTTTCATGTTTTGGGCTAGGCCCCTTAGTTCCAGGGAAGAAATATCATTAAAGCTACAGCGTACAATGCATTCTAGATGATCATGTGCTTCCAACTTTGTGGAAACAGTTTGGGGAAGGGCCTTTCCTGTTTCAACATGACAATGCCCCCGTGCACAAAGCGAGGTCCATACAGAAATTATTTGTTGAGATCGGTGTGGAAGAACTTGACTGGCTTGCACAGAGCTCTGACCTCAACCCCATCGAACAGATTTAGGATGAATTGGAACGCCGACTGCGAGGCAGGTCTAATCGCCCAACATCAGTGCCCGACCTCACTATTGCTCTTGTGGCTGAATGGAAGCAAGTCCCCGCAGCAATGTTCCAATATCTAGTGGAAAGCCTTCCCAGAAGAGTAGAGGATGTTATAGCAGCAAAGGGGGGGGACCAACTCCATATTAATGCCCATGATTTTGGAGTGAGATGTTCGACGAGCAGTGTCCACATGCTTTTGGTTATGTAGTGTAATTTGATATCAGGTAGTGATGGCCAACAATAGCATTGTCCTGGATGTGGGGATATGTCTGAACTGATGAGCCCTCGCAGACCAAGTCTTCCTGGCTGCCTATATCCAAAAAGTATGCTGTTTCTTGGGGTTGTTTTTAGGTAAATTACAATAAATAATATTTTCTTGTTCTTTAAGACTAACATAGGGCAGACCCCACTCTGATAGGGCAGACCCCACTCTGATAGGGTAGACCCCACGCAAAGACATCTAATGGTTAGATAAGAAAACAGTAAGCTAAACATTTACTGTACATAATACAGTATATGTACAACATAGGCAAATACCCTTTTCAGTCTTATTTCATGCAGAACAACAAATTCCCATTCAAAAGAGAATATAATATTTATAATATAATATTTTATGAGCCAATTTTCTCCATCAATGTCTATTTGCTAGACCAGGATAATTGATAATTTATTAACATTTATTATGTTAAATACTGTGTTATACTCATATAGCACTGCAGTAATAACATATTTAATTTGTTACATTGCACAGGATACAAGCAACATGTTTGAACACGCAGACCGTTGCAATGGCGAATGTGCATAAAGGTGGCAAAATTCTGATTTGACGTCATTGTTTTAGCACTATCCACAAAGAGTTTTAAAACTACCGTGAGCGATATGTTCAATGTGCCAATAAATCCGCATAATCTACTTTTTAGTTTTTCTAAATGCCGGCGGCGTCTGGAAACTAAAATTGGGATCATGTATAATCTGCTAATGACCTTACAAAAAAAGACTAACGGAGAGCAATGTACAATACAGCGAACCAGCAAAACAAGGAATTTGTGGTAAGTGCATGGGGGCCACCAACTTTATGCACCTCCGCTATTGTGTGATCATTGACATTGAAATGTACACTACCAGTCAAACGTTTTAGAACACCTACTCATTCAAGGTTTTTCATTTTTTTATTTTACTATTTTCTACATTGTAGAATAATAGTGAAGATATCAAAACTATGAAATAACACATATGGAATCATGTAGTAACCAAAAAAGTATTCTAAAATATATTTTGATTTTTATTATTTGAGATTCTTCAAATAGCCACCCATTGCCTAGATGACAGCTTTGCACACTCTTGGCATTCTCTCAACCAGCTTCATGAGGTAGTCACCTGGAATGCATTTCAATTAACAGTTTATTTGTTGAATTTCTTCAATTCTTAATGCATTTAATGCATTCAAATGTGTTGTGACGAGGTAGGGGTGGTATACAGAAGATAGCCCTATTTGGTAAAAGACCAAGTCCATATTATGGTAAGAACAGCTCAAATAAGCAAAGAGAAACGACAGTCCATCATTACTTTTAATACATGAAGGTCAGTCAATAGAGAGCATTTCAAGAACTTTTCAAGTTTCTTCAAGTGCAGTTCCAAAAACCATTAAGCACTATAATGAAACTGGCTCTCATGAGGACCGCCACAGGAATGGAAGACCCAGAGTTTCCTCTGCTGGAAAGGATAAGTTCATTAGAGTTACCAGCCTCAGAAATTGCAGCCCAAAGAAATGCTTCACAGAGTTCAAGTAACAGACACATCTCAACATCAACTGTTCAGAGGAGACTGTGTGAATCAGGCCTTCATGGTCGAATTGCTACAAATAAACCACTAGTAAAAGACCCCAATAATAAGAAGAGACTTGCTTGGGCCAAGAAACACGAGCAATAGACATTAGACCGGAGGAAATCTGGAGTCCAAATTAGAGATTTTTGGTTCCAACCGCCGTGTGGGTGAACGGATGATCTCTGCATGTGCATTTCCCACCGTAAAGCATGGAGGAGGAGGTATTATGGTGTGGGGCTGCTTTGCTGGTGACACTGTGATTTATTTAGAATTCAAGGCACACTTAACCTGCATGGCTACCACAGAATTCTGCAGCGATACGCCATCCATCTGGTTTGTGCTTAGCTGGACTGTCATTTGCTTTTCAACAGGACTATGACCAAACACACCTCCAGGCTGTGTAAGGGCTATTTTACCAAGAAGGAGATTGAGGGAGTGCTGCATCAGATGACCTGGCCTCCACAATCCCCCGACCTCAAACAAATTGAGATGGTTTGGGATGAGCCGGACCACATAGTGAAGGAAAAGCAGCCAATAAGTGCTCAGCATTTGTGGGAACTGTTGGAAAGGCATTCCAGGTGAAGCTGGTTGAGAGAATGGCAAGAGTGTGCAAAGCTGTCATCAAGGCAAAAGGTGGCTATTTGAAGAATCTCAATTATAACATTTATTTTGATTTGTTTAACACTTTTTTGGTTACTACATGATTCCATATATGTTATTTCATCATTCTGATGTCTTCACTATTATAAAGAAAAACTCTTAAATAAGTAGGTGTAAAACTGTGTAAAACTTTTGACCGGTAGTGTATATTCAAATTTGGGTGTACAATTGCCAAATTAGCAGTGGTTTCCCCTCAAATGCCGTCACTTTATTATTGTAATTGTCAAATGTTAGACTAGTGGCTTGCCCTGGCTTGCCAAGACAGGCAATACAACGAATGGTGTTCAAATTAATTTAATTCTACTTCTTATGACTTCTGAAGGTTGTAAAATGTGTCAGATCCACAAGATGCGCTTTCACAAATAGGCTACAGTCTCAAAGATTGTAAAAGTGTGCTTCATAAGAGTTGCAATAGTGTATCTTTTCATGCCCTATTTGTAATTTCATTACGGTTTCGCTTTTAATTGAGCCCTGCTTACCGGCTATTGGAGAGTTATCTTCACAAGGGCATGTGTAGGGAGTCACGGGGGGAATGGGTGCTGGTGAAAGAGCGAGAGCGTATGGGAAAGGGGGGTTGGGAGTGCTGGGATCGGCCTGGTAGGAGGGGACAGAGGGGTGTGTGCAGAAATGACTAGGTTTAAAAAGGCAGCCTGCCCCGGCACTGTGACACCAGACCTGAAATTGCCCTCGACTGAGCAGGAACTATTTTGAAACTCATGTGCTTTTTCTGAACTTCTTTCATATATATTTGGACTACGTTTCTAATTGCTTTATACATTTTATTAATATATTAGATAAAATTCTTTAAACTGATCAAATAATAGAAACTTTGAAAGAAAAAAAGGAAAGGATACTCTGAGACGAAAGAATGGAGCCGTGGACAACCACCGAGAGCCCTGACTACTATGACTATGACTATGAAGAGCAGGAGAACAGCACCATGTGTGACTACTCTGAGTGGGAGCCATCCTACTCGGTCATCCCAGTCCTCTACATGCTCATCTTCATCCTGGGTCTCTCTGGCAACGGCGTGGTCATCTTCACTGTGTGGAGGTCTCAGGCTAAGCGCCGGACAGCAGACATCTACATAGGCAACCTGGCCATGGCTGACCTGACCTTCGTGCTGACTCTGCCACTGTGGGCAGTGTACACTGCGCTAGGCTACCACTGGCCCTTCGGTGTGGCCCTCTGCAAGATCAGCAGTTACGTGGTGCTGCTCAACATGTACGCCAGCGTCTTCTGCCTCACCGCCATGAGCTTTGACCGCTACCTAGCCATCGTGCACTCTCTGTCCAGCACCCAGCTGTGTACCCGTGTTCACTTGCAGTCCTCCCTGACGGCCATCTGGCTCCTCTCCGGCCTGCTGGCCGCCCCCACCCTCATCTTCCGAACCACCAAGTACGACGAGAACAGCGACCGCATCTCCTGTGGCATGGACTTCAGCCTGGTGTTGGGTGGGGACAATCAAACAATCAATCAATCAAATTTATTGAAGCAGCAGGAGTTCATGTGGATCGCAGGGCTCAGCATCTCCTCCTCTGCTCTGGGCTTCCTCCTGCCCTTCCTGGCCATGATGGTGTGCTACTGCTTCATCGGCTGCACCGTGACACGCCACTTCAACAGTCTGCGTAAGGAGGACCAGAGGAAACGGCGTCTACTGAAAATCATCACCACCCTGGTTCTTGTGTTTGCTGCCTGCTGGATGCCCTTCCACATGCTGAAGAGCGCTGATGCCCTCTCCTACCTGAACCTGGCTCCAAACACCTGTGCTTTCCTCCGCTTCCTCCTGCTGGCCCACCCTTACGCTACCTGCCTGGCCTACGTCAACAGCTGTCTCAATCCCTTCCTGTACGCCTTCTTCGACCTACGATTCCGCTCCCAGTGCCTTTGTCTGCTCAACCTGAAGAAGGCCATGCACGCCAGCCCAAATAGCTCCTTGTCCTCCCAGAAGACAGAGGCCCAATCGCTGGCCACTAAGATGTAATGTTTGTGCTGTAGTCAGGGCACAGGAGAGGGACGCCAGCCAGAGGGAATGGTTCCCCAGCTGCCCTGCCTCCACCTGAACACTGCAGGTACATCTAAGACTTCAGAGGTGCATGACATAATTACCTATCCAGTCAGTTCCTGGGGTTGTCATCATCTGCCTGCCCCATACATGTGGACTGCAGACTGAGTGAGTGGGGAAACTGATAGACTCACTAACATCCTCCAAGCCCACTCTCAGTGATTGAGAAGTTTGTACAAATCCCTTGAACTGCTTGATACAGGGGACCAAGCTCCATACCAGGGTGATGCAAACCAGAACCCAGACATTTTGGACAGAGTTGAATGTATTTCAAAAGGACAAAGTAGCTCATATTGTTCTGCTGGTGTCCTGTGTGGACTTAAGGCAAGCTCTTGGATGGGGGTCCCAAGGCTCTGGCTTTTAACACTGGTGGAATGTATTATTCATGCCTGTGTACCATGCTGTTCTTGTTTTTATTTTGTAAGCACTTGCTAATTGGAAAGAGGTGAGACCCCATCGTCCAGACTGTCTTTGTCTTATCTGCCCCAGTCAGCCAGTCAAAGAAAGGTGTTGCAGTTTGATTAAAGGGTTGGAAGGGGAGACAAGGGCACGGCGAGTGGGGGTTCCAGACGGACAGATGGCAGCTGACAAATGTTGTTGAGGGGGAGAAGGGCTAACTAATAGGTGACTGCTCTGACAGATGACATTTTAGTGTGTGTTTGTATGTGTTTTTATTGAATTAGAATTGGAGAAGGCATGAATTAACTTGTCTTTATTTGACAAAGATGTGAATACATGCTGTATAATGCTTTTATGTGTGTGATTTGTAATTAAAAAAAAGTTATCTTTTTAACTAAAATCTTCATGTCACTCTGTTGCTGGTTATGATGTCATGGAAACACTATTCAGTAGAATGTGTTTTTTCCTGTTAGCACACAAGGTTGAAGGGTGGCAGTCTCCCTCCCATTGTGTGCAGTCAGACCATAATCAGAGCTGTCTAAAGGAAATACATGTTTGAGTTCTCTTTCCCCCTCCAATTTGTTTATTTCTATGCTCCTTTGCGGCAGTTTTTCCCCTTAGACGATTAACAGAAATGTGTTGGAAGATTTGTTAGACATACAGTATAAACTCACAGAGGACAATCTTCTCAGAGAACATACATGTTAATTATGTAAACCACTGCAACCATGCTACCACATCTCTCCCTCACTCCCTCAAGCAACACATAAGCTTCAGTAGCTTATTTGAAAATAAAATAGGTAATATTCACGCCTTGTTTGAAACAATTGCAAATAGTGTAGTGTACTATTATCATGTTCCAATGTTGGGAGGTTTTGCACTGAATCCAGTTCAAGCCAATAACAATAATGTAAATACTGTATGAGACATTTGCAAACAAGCGTGGTGCGTACAGCGGGTCATTGACCTGTAAGAGACGATCACCATGATTAACTGATTTGGCTGTAATGAGCTTCAGGATATAATCAGTGACAGTAGGGGGGATAGGAGGAGTGGGCTACTAATCCTGGATCACTTATGGACACCACACTCCTCCTGTGAGACAATATTTGCCTTTGTTGACAAGATAGATTGGGCTTGGTGGAGGCTGAACCTGATTCAACAGTTAAAGTGTGGACCTGGAGGCCAGTTGGAAGTTATTTCTCAGTCTGTTGTTTATTTCTTATAGTCTCAAATGTACAGACACCAGTAAAACTCTTCCCAATTAGAAAACCTAATCCCTGTCTCTAATCTACAACCCAAACATGTCATCTGTCATTATACCACCATGTTGGAATTCTCTGCATGTTTCAGAAGCCCAACAAATGCGCACACATTTATTCTGCCTCTTTCTCATGCATGCTAAACCCATCGCACAGAACGCAGGCCCATAGACAGATTGAAATCACTGCTACAGTATGAACTAATCTCATGTCTGATACAGGTTAGGTTCATTTATCAGACAGGAGATTTCACAGGAGATTCCCCCCTCATCAGCAGCTGTCCTGACCTGGTCCACATCAGACACACCAGGCATCGCTCACCATGTAAAAACATGACCCCATCTGCCGACTCCACAATTGTATTTTATTTATTTTCATTTAACCTTTATTTAACTAGGCAAGTCAGTTAAGAACAAATTCTTATTTACAATGACGGCCGACCCCAGCCAAACCCTCACTTAATCCGGACAGGCCTGAGCCAATTGTGCGCCGCCCTATGAGACTCCTGATCACGGCTGGTTGTGATGCAGCCCGGGATCAAACCAGGGTCTGTAGTGACGCCTCTAGTACTGAGATGCAGTGCCTTAGACCGCTGCACAACTCGGGAGGGTCAAAGAAGGGTTAAAAAAAAAAGTGTGAAAGAATCTGAATAGATTATGCTCTGAGGTTGTCAAGTTTTATGGAGGTAATTTGATCATATTGTACAGATTTCATGGCCGGAACCTTGCATTTGCTGGGCAACATGGTTTCTCTTTGAGCTAGAGAGGGCATTTAGCCATAGTAACATGAAAAGCATTTGTGTGTCTGTTCCCTGCACCCCTCTGGTCCCTGTGTGAGATGGCATAGATGGTATGGCGTAGAGAACTTTTCAAAATTGATTGCACAAGAGATGTCAAATCAACATTCCTATGTAATAACAGTGTGTGAGATTCAAGTGGGCCTATATTTATGACAGCAGCAGCCGTACCATGGGTACGTACCATTTCCCATTCAAAACACCTCTCATTTGATTATCTTAATTACCTTTGCATTGGATGACAAAAAAGTTCACAAAATGACTGTACAGACAAACATCTCAATCGAACAAGGAGAGAAAGACAGGGGTAGAGTTTTTATTTTCAAAGGGGCATTACCTCAAGCGTAATGGCTGCAGATCAGAATTCTCTGGAACCCTCTTTCCAATAGCTAAAGGTACTGTAGGAAGCTTCTATGCATTTGCAAGATGTTCAACATATTTTTTTTTACATAGATGCTGCTTACTCCGCTGTAGCTCAAATGTTAGATGGCCACCCTACTGTAGACCCACAAAGGCCCTTAGTATTAGGTTCTCGACATAGCTTTGCTGACACTGTAGCAAACCGACTCATTTGACATTGTGGCGCCAGTATGAACAAAGTTGTTTTTCTGACAGGCAAGAAAATGAGCACTGTATAATGTATATTGTAGCTATTGATCAAGGTATACAGGCACAGCTCTGCAATGACACTTGTGCAACTGATCCTTCATCTTTTCACTTCTGCTGTTGTAAGATAAACATATCAACAGCCCACTCAGCCATCTACACGACCATTGTAGCCCCTACCTGGGTAAAGGCAAGCATCAAAGGGTACTTAAACTATTTTTAATGTTTTCAAGTAGTATGAGTGGTAAATGCAAGACCACTCTGCCTTACCAATATCAAGTCACCCATTTCTAATGGAATACAAATGATGGCAAATACACAGTACACACAAGCTGCAAAGGCATCCTCACAGTAAAATGCCAAACAACATAGAAAAATGTGAAACAGCACAGAAATAATTTCACCTTTAGAAAATAGTCAGGCTTGAATATACCACTGAATGTCATTAGACTAGGGGAGAGTAGTAGAATTGAAGTGTCCTAGTGATGATCTCCTTTAGCCTAATGGCTATCATCAGTAGACATGCCCCTGATAGACTGTATGGAAGGTGTTACCACACCCAGGAAAACTCCAAGGAATATTTACCAACCATAGCACATTGTGGGTCAAATAAGAGTTTATTCCTTGTTGACATGTTGTTAACAGGAGTGTGTTTTTACAATCGTTGTAAATAAGGCTGTGGTTTGCATGTGAGGTGTGAAAACCGCCTTGACATCCTTATGGGCAATAATGGTGAAACTGAAATGGCCCTCTTCAAACCCTTGTTCAGGAGATGAGCCATTTCAGACAAACACCCTTCCCTCACTACAGTCCTCCACAACTGCTCTACATGCTATGAGTGACTCCAGCCAACTTTCACAATGGGGTAATGCTATTACAACAGGGATGTCATACATTACACATATCTCCAGATGTCCGAAATCAGAGCAAAAAAAAACAGACAAAGACAGATCCAGAGGAAGTGTGTGGACGTTTCTCTTCCATCTGAACAATGGGGAGAAGGTAGCCCAGGCCACAAACCGGACCTGGGGCCAGACCTAGCTGTGCTTTGGCGGTATAGGGAGATGACCCTTGGAGTGTCTTGTAGGACCCCTGCCTTCCTGCTGCCTGCCTTACCCCGCCCCATTCCCCTCCCCCCTCCTCCCTCTCTGCAGGGTGATGGACCTCAGTGGACAGGATAGAGTCAGCAGGCCAGGCAGGGCAGACAAGAGTAGGCTGGGGCAAGGTAAGGGTTCCTGTCCAGGGATATCCTGTCTTTCAGCAGTATCGCTTCATTCCCTTGGCCCGAGAGACGCATGCCCTGCCTAACCCCATGGGAGTTCAGGGTGTTAGCAGGAACAGCTACGTAACACTGTGATATGATCTGATCAAACCTGGAACATGACCCCACTCTGAGGCAATGGTATGGGGGTAGGTGATCCAGCTCATCTTGCTGAAACAGACTGTCAGTGAGAATCACATCTAGCGCTTTCAGCCTAGTCTCTACAGAGAAGTAAGGATGTGACCCAAACACCTGAGGTGAGCATGTGACCCAATCACCTGAGGTGACAGAGTGGAGCCTTCTCTCTGACATTTCAAAGGCTTTCACACAAGAGGGGTATCGTTAAAGGAGTCACGTCGTTTCCGACAGCCATGTGGGTGGAAGGGGGTTGTGACTGGGGAAACGCTCCGGATCTATGGGTGTGAGGAACTGAATTATTCCGAACAGATCCTGCTCTCCAGGGCACAAAGCACGCCTTCATCTCCTCTATCCCCTCCATTGTGAGGGAGCCCTCTCTCTGCACAGAAGGCCTCTCCCTCCCTAAGACCCACCAGAGGGCTAAATGAAGCCCCTGTCATCAGCCCCAGCACAGAGGCAGTTCAGCTGGACTCATTCAAGCCCTATGAGCATAACATTACTGCATCTCAGGGACTGACAGCTACACTGACAGACAGACAGACCTGGAGACATGTACAAATGTGTGAGGTTTGCTGCACTTTAGGACAAGAGTTAGCTCAGCTGATTACATCCTTATTTGATCACAGGGTAAGTTTGTAATACAAATACAGTGCATTCGGACCCATTGAAGTATTCAGACCCATTGACCTTTTCCACATGTTTTTTACGTTACAGCGTTATTCTAAAATTGATTGCATTACTTTTTTCCCTCATTAATCTACACAGAATACCCCATAATGAGAAATAAAAAACAGTTTTTACCAATTTTGCAAATGTATAAAATAAACAGAATGACTTATTTATAAGTGTTTAGACCCTTTGCAATCAAATCAAATCCAATTTATTTATATAGCCCTTCGTACATCAGCTGATATCTCAAAGTGCTGTACAGAAACCCAGCCTAAAACCCCAAACAGCAAGCAATGCAGGTGTAGAAGCACGGTGGCTAGGAAAAACTCCCTAGAAAGGCCAAAACCTAGGAAGAAACCTAGAGAGGAACCAGGCTATGTGGGGTGGCCAGTCCTCTTCTGGCTGTGCCGGGTGGAGATTATAACAGAACATGGCCAAGATGTTCAAATGTTCATAAATGACCAGCATGGTCGAATAATAATAAGGCAGAACAGTTTAAACTGGAGCAGCAGCATGGCCAGGTGGACTGGGGACAGCAAGGAGTCATCATGTCAGGTAGTCCTGGGGCATGGTCCTAGGGCTCAGGACAGTTGAAACTGGAGCAGCAGCATGGCCAGGTGGACTGGGGACAGCAAGGAGTCATCATGTCAGGTAGTCCTGGGGCATGGTCCTAGGGCTCAGGTCCTCCGAGAGAGAGAAAGAAAGAGAGAAGGAGAGAATTAGAGAATGCACACTTAGATTCACACAGGACACCGAATAGGACAGGAGAAGTACTCCTGATATAACAAACTGACCCTAGCCCCCCGACACATAAACTACTGCAGCATAAATACTAGAGCCTGAGACAGGAGGGGTCAGTAGACACTGTGGCCCCATCCGAGGACACGCCCGGACAGGGCCAAACAGGAAGGATATAACCCCACCCACTTTGCCAAAGCACAGCCCCCACACCACTAAAGGGATATCTTCAACCACCAACTTACCATCCTGAGACAAGGCTGAGTATAGCCCACAAAGATCTCCGCCACGGCACAACCCAAGGGGGGGGCAATGAGACTGAAAATTGAGCTCGGGTGCATCCTGTTTCCATAGATCATCTTTGAGATGTTTCTACAACTTGATTAGAGTCCACCTGTGGTCAATTCAATTCAGAGCCATGCCATCGAATGAATTTTCCGTAGAGCCCCGAGACAGGATTGTGTCAAGGCACAGATCTGGGAAAGGGTACCACAAAAGTTATGCAGCATTGGAGGTCCCCCAAGAACACAATGGCCTCCATCATTCTTCAATGGAAGAAGTTTGGTACCAGCAAGACTCTTCCTAGAGCTGGCCGCCCAGGCAAACTGAGCAATCGGGGGAGAAGGGCCTTGGTCAGGGAAGTGACCAACAACCCAATGGTCACTCTGACAGTGCTCCAGAGTTCCTCTGGGGAAATGGGAGAACCTTCCAGAAGGACAACCATCTCTGCAGCACTCCACCAATCATGCCTTTATGTTAGAGTGGCCAGACGGAAGCCACTCCCCAGTAAAAGGCACATGACAGTCCGCTTGGAGTTTGCCAAACACTTGGAGTTTGCCAAAAGGCACCTAAAGACTCTCTGACCATGAGAAACAAGATTCTCTGGTCTGATGAAATCAAGATTGAACTCTTCGGCCTAAATGCCAAGCGTCACGTCTGGAGGAAGCCTTGCACAATCCCTACGGTGAAGCATGGTGGTGGCAGTGTCATGCTGTGGGGATGTTTTTCAGCGGCAGGGACTGGGAGACTAGTCAGGATCGAGGGAAAGATGAGCGGAGAAAAGTAGAGAGAGATCCTTGTTGAACACCTGCTCCAGAGCGCTAAGGACCTCAGACTGGGGCGAAGTTTCACCTTCCAATAGGACAACGACCCTAAGCCAAGAAAACACAGGTGTGGCTTTGGGACAAGTCTCTGAATGTCGTTGAGTGGCCCAGCCAGAGCCTGGACTTGAACCTGATCAAACATCTCTGGAGAGACTTGAATATAGCTGTGCAACGACGCTCCCCATCCAACCTGACAGAGCTTGAGAAGATCTGCAGAGAAGAATGGGAGAAACTCACCAAATACAGATGTGCTAAGCTTGTAGCGTCATACTCAAGAAGACTCAAGGCTGTAATTGCTGCCAAAGGAACTTCAACAAAGTACTGAGTAAAGGGTCTGATTTCTTATGTAAATGTGATATTTCATGTGATATAATAACATATGGAAAAATCAAGGGGTCTGCATACTTTCCGAATGCACTGTGTGCACTGTTTACTATTTATAGATATTTTCAGAGGAGTTATGATTAATACAAATACGGCATTAAAATGTGTGGCGAAATCGGTGTTTATCAAAATTCCCTCACACACTCACATTCAAATGCACACACACAGATACAAAATATTATTATTATCACTGCATTGTTGGAAAGAGCTCTCAAAGTAATAATTTCACTGTACTATTTTACACCCATTGTATCCTGTACACGTGGCGAATAAACTTTGAAACTTGAAAAACAAATTACTCTTGTAAAAAAAATAGATTAAGTCTGATGTTCCACATTTTGGTTATGTTATTCTGTTATTTCTGGCGCCATTGATGTTGGTGCCTGCGACAACAACTAGCTGCTGCCCACCAACACACAACACCCACACAGAGACAGACAGATGCTCTCTCATAGCCTATATAGTATCCTCTTCCTGACAGGTGGTAAACTGAAAGGACCTCCAGAACAGATCATTGCAGAGCATCAACACCCAAATGAGAGGAAAGGAGGAACTTGAGATGAGAAACGATGATCAGACCAAAATAATTTAATATAAAGATGTTAGGGGCCAACAAACAATTAAAAAGAGAAAAATACACTTGCTCAACAAACTTCAGCTCTATAGCTACATCATATGTTATGTAATTTATGGCTAAGATTTATATCAGTTGCCTACACACAATCAATCAATCACACAAATTCACATTGCTATTTAAAGCAGCACAGGGAATCACCAGCTCCCCCCTGCTAAAGCGGTCTACCTCGAAAAGTATGATCACTTGGATTAAAAGCTGACGTTAGTTTTACCAATCTTCTTTTAAACACGAGCAATCAGAACAAGAGATTAAGATATCAATTAAGTGCAGTGCAAAAAGTCAGTAATTTAACGTTTTGATTATAGCAGTATACCGCCACTTGGTGATTAAATACAGAATTACAACCCACCCGGAACTGAATGACTCGGAAGAAATATACAGGGGGCGTTAACGATAGGACATGGGAGGAATCTCAATTCAATTCTCATCGCGTCTTTCTCTACCTCCATTGGAAGAGAAGGTCAGGGAGGCGGGATCTCTGGCTTTATTATCCAATAGGTTTTGAGGACGCGGGAAATCGATTTTAGATTTTCCCATGATATTGACTTTGTGTTACATTGTTATTTGTCCGTGCTACCTCAAATTTGGTCGAGGTTACAAGCATTAGATAATCGGCAAACTAGCTAACTAATGGGGGATGCGAGCCATTGACATTGGTTTAATCAATTGACAAAAGCCTTTATGCACCAGAGACGGGTAATAGGATTACGCCATCCATTTTTGGTATTTTATGACAAGCTATAGCTAGATATTATTTTAGTTGTTGTTGACTAGCTAATTTGGGTAGCTGAGTTATCAAACTACTAGCTATTGTTGTTACAGCAGATTACAGTAAATCACCATACAGAGGCAAGTCATGGTGACTCGTACACAGAAAAAGATGATAAAATACGTGGAAGAGGGCAGTTTAATGAAGCTGAAGTCGTACTTGCGGAAACACTCCGACCTTGACGTCAACTTCTCCCAGGGGAAAAAGCGCAGGACTCCCCTGCACCTGGCCTGCTCGCTTGGTGATGACGCCATCCTCCGGCTTTTGTTGAAAAATGGAGCCGACATCCTTTTGAAAGACAAAAAAGGGGACACGCCTCTACACATTGCTGCTAACAAGGCTCTGAAACATGGCAAAATAGGTAATGGAATGCCAATATTAGCTACTAAACAACAAAAATATGTAGAATAATAAAAACATGCCTTAACCTTGTTCTTCTTCTTTATCCAGTATATGATGACCTCGTAGTGCCCCTTCAAAAGAGTTGCCCAGAAGCCATGGTTGCACCAAATAATGCAGGAATTACACCTCATGACCTACTGCAATGGATGAAATTTGAGAAGGTATGAATGTCTCGGCCATATGTATGAGTTGTATTTTAGGAGAGTGCTGGGACATAACCTCGTACAACCATCCAGAAGTCTTGCACATTTGGTAACCAGTCTTGTAATTATGAAGCTAGGGGTATGGTTGTATTGTGTGTACTGTACATCCCTGAGCACTGATTCTTTCTTTTCTCCAAAAGACTGCAGCGAAGGGAAACACATCTAAAGAAAAAGACGCTGAGAAAGAGTGGCAAGAGAAGCTTTTTGGGGAATGCCAGGATGAGTTCTTTGAAACCTTTGGACCATATGATGGTAAGGTGGCAAGATTTCACTCCTGAATAATCTGATTTCATTTAGATCATTGTCCATATGTCTTTTCTTCTTTTTTTCCCTCTCTTACAGCAGATTATTTATTTGAGGAGAATACCGGTGAGGAGGACTTTCAAGACTGGGCAGATAGAATTAGACAAGAGTATGTCACAAAACGGCACGCAGAAGCTCAAAGACTGGCATCCTCAGGCTCTCATGGGAAGAGGAAGAAAGGAAAGAAAGAGGCAGAGGAGGAGGAGCGTGCTAACAGAGAGCTGCATGAGCGGCTACAAAGGGAGCATGAAGAGTACCTGGCGCGTGCTGCACAAAAAGAGGAGGAGACACGTCAGGGGAAAAAACAGCACTATGAAGAGCGATGTGCAGCTACCTTCAGCACTGACACTGCAGCAGCAGTCACCACAAAGCTGAGTTATGGGGACATACCCTGGCCGGCACCGAAGGGTTCAGTGGGGGAGATGGTGGAGGTGATGTTGCATGGCGCAGACAAGAAAGATGTTGCAGTGTTCCGTAAACTTCTCAGGCGCCAGCAGGCCGTTTGGCACCCAGATAGGTTTGCCCAGCGCTGTGGGGCCCGGCTGGAGGATGGAGACAAGCAGAGGATCCTGGACACTGTCACTGCTCTCTCACAGGAGCTCAATAGACTGGCTCAGAGCCTCCGGTGACAGTTTGACTGGAAATGGGCTTCTGAGATGTTGAACAGTCTGTCATTTAGCCACGGCTGGTCCTGTATATGCAGCACAGTGGTTCTTTCCAGTGGAGGTCAGTTGTTTTGACCAGTCAAAACAAATCTCCACTTGAAGCACCTAATTTATTGGATAAACTTGGCTAAGCTTCTGATATGTTAAGTGAATTACATTTTTCTCTGACTGTACTTCTTGGCACTAGTATAGGACTTTGTAAGAGATGATGTTGCTAGAGAAAATACATGTTTACAGTGCCTTGTGAAAGTATTCATACCATGAGTTTTAATTTCTACAATTGATTAAAAACAAATAACCTGTGATTTCTTAATTGCTTAACTATTGCTTGAATCAATACTTGGGAGAAGCACATTTGGCAGCAAATTGCCATTAATCTTTATGCACACCTTTGTGCAACATTTATCCATTCTTGGCAAAAGTTATGCCGAGTTAGGGATCATTGATGGACACTGGATGGACACTGATTTACAAAGTGTCAGAACTGAGAATATTTATACCCACAAATAAATGTTGAAACAAGTTGTGTAAAGCCTGTGTGCAAAATTATAACATCCAATACCACTATTTAGTAAACACTGTTTTTGTAATTGCTACTAGCATCAATAAAATGATCAAATCATGGTAAACCTGCAGAAAAAATACATAAGTCATAAGACAGTTGTTACAATGATGTCAGAAATCATGTCTGCCTCATTCAACATGTTACCCAACTGGATAGATTAGGCTATTTGGGTTAAGGATTCGGGTGATTACGAACTGAACAATTACACTCTACCCTCTAATCTGGTCTTGAAGGCAAAGTGCTGATGAGATCAAAGTGGGTTCCAAAAAAAAAACCATCACAGTAAACAGTTTGATTGAAATACACTTGACTTGACTTAAAATTATAAACTAGTGGATAATATTTGACTCTACCACCACCTAAAATCATCGCACAAGCCTACACAGACTAAGAAAGGGGAGATGGTCGGCTGGAATTTGAATGATGGAATTTAATAAAAATTAGGATGCCTTGGTTGCCAGAATAGGTCCACATTGTAACTATGGTGTGTATTAGTCCGGATGTATTAGTCCCCATACAGGCTATCAGAAAAGTGACAATTTCTTGAGAAGTAAATATAGACTAATACACATTAAATGGCAATTAATCTACAATTCTCCGTGTTTTTGGAAATGTTATAGAAAAATATATTGACAGTACCAGGCCTATTGGATGTGTTAATTTCTCTCTTGCCACAAGGGCTCATAAACGTTATGGAGAATAATGTGGTATTTGCGTATTAGTAATTTCGCAATCAAAATGTGGTCATACTTGAGTATATAGAATATGGGTGTAGTTATACACTTGAAAGAATAACTTTTAAAACTAACGCCCTATGTAAAATCTAAAGATCAGTGCTGAAAGAAAAATATCTGGCAACCAGTCGCAATCTGTCGCTATAGGTGGCCGATGTACTGGGATCAAGGCTGTATTTATATTTACCCACAGTTTAACTTGTACTTTTTATTTATATGTATAATTTTGGATATTATCTGATTATATATATAATTATATATATGATTATATATATATAATCAGATAATATCCACAATTATACATATAAATAAAAAGTACATGGTAAACCTGCAGAAAAAATACATAAGTCATAAGACATATATATATATATTATTTTTGTTTTGCATAATGAGCAGTCTTGCCCAGCATTGCGACGGGGATAGAGTTGACTCGTTGTGATAGCGACAGCTATTAAAGGTACAGGATGACGCGTAGTATGTGGCTCGCTCGATAAAATAGGTGCAAAGCGATAGAAGGGTTAGGGTGGGTTATAGTGTATTCTTTTTTTTCTCATATTTTAGGGGACCTAAGGATCTAAGAGCTCGAGCGCTATTATCGATTAAATAACTAAGACGGCTACTGTCACCAGGCAGAGTAATTCAGCAAAATTGAGAGAGCTCATACTCGATACGATGTATTAATTTTCGGAAACGTTATTGCGAAACGTGGCATAGTAGAAACCGACAGAGTTGTGTTGTCGCGTTGTTATGATTTATTGAACGCAAGCACCTAGGCAACTGCTACAGTTCACGTAGTGTAAATTAATAGGCCTAGGCCGGAGATTTCGTCAGCAAGGTGCCGGTGGCAGATAAGATGGGCTCGGTGTTCCGAAGTGAGGAGATGTGCTTGGTGCAGTTGTTTCTGCAGTCCGGTTCTGCATACGATTGCATAAGTGAGCTGGGAGAAATGGGTCTGGTCGAGTTTCGAGATGTAAGTACACCACCTGTCTGTCGAGCCTATGTACAGACTTGCAATGCAATAATACCAGCACAAGTGTATATCAGTTAGGCCTGCTCAGTGCCTGTCAGTTGTCAATTGTGTCTGGACCAAACATGTTCTTGTTTTCTCTGTGTGTGTGTGTGTGTGTGTGTGTGTGTGTGTGTCTGTCTGTCTCTCTGTCTGTCTCTCTGTCTGCCTCTCTGTATGTCTGTCTGCCTGTCAGTCTGCATCTATGTGTGTGTTACAAGACTACCAGTGCCCCCATCATTAATCCTAAATGTGCCTGCCTATCATCATTCATCCCAAATGTGTCTGTCTATCATCATTCATCCTAAATGTGTCTGTCTATCATCATTCATCCTAAATGTGCCTGTCTATCATCATTCATCCTACATGTGTCTGTCTATCATCATTCATCATAAATATGTCTGTCTATCATCATTCATCCTACATGTGTGCCTATCATCATTCATCCTAAATGTGTCTGTCTATCATCATTCATCCTACATGTGTGTCTATCATCATTCATCCTAAATGTGTCTGTCTATCATCATTCATCCTAAATATCATCATTCATCCTAAATGTGTCTGTCTATCATCATTCATCCTAAATATGTCTGTCTATCATCATTCATCCTACATGTGTGTCTATCATCATTCATCCTACATGTGTCTGTCTATCATCATTCATCCTAAATGTGTCTGTCTATCATCATTCATCCTACATGTGTGTCTATCATCATTCATCCTACATGTGTCTGTCTATCATCATTCATCCTACATGTGTCTGTCTATCATCATTCATCCTACATGTGTCTGTCTATCATCATTCATCCTACATGTGTCTGTCTATCATCATTCATCATAAATATGTCTGTCTATCATCATTCATCCTACATGTGTGCCTATCATCATTCATCCTAAATGTGTCTGTCTATCATCATTCATCCTAAATGTGTCTGTCTATCATCATTCATCCTACATGTGTGTCTATCATCATTCATCCTACATGTGTCTGTCTATCATCATTCATCCTAAATATGTCTGTCTATCATCATTCATCCTACATGTGTGCCTATCATCATTCATCCTACATGTGTCTGTCTATCATCATTCATCCTACATGTGTGCCTATCATCATTCATCCTACATGTGTCTGTCTATCATCATTCATCCTACATGTGTCTGTCTATCATCATTCATCCTAAATGTGTCTGTCTATCATCATTCATCCTACATGTGTGTCTATCATCATTCATCCTACATGTGTCTGTCTATCATCATTCATCCTAAATATGTCTGTCTATCATCATTCATCCTACATGTGTGCCTATCATCATTCATCCTACATGTGTCTGTCTATCATCATTCATCCTACATGTGTGCCTATCATCATTCATCCTACATGTGTCTGTCTATCATCATTCATCCTACATGTGTGCCTATCATCATTCATCCTACATGTGTCTGTCTATCATCATTCATCCTACATGTGTGCCTATCATCATTCATCCTACATGTGTCTGTCTATCATCATTCATCCTACATGTGTGCCTATCATCATTCATCCTACATGTGTCTGTCTATCATCATTCATCCTACATGTGTGCCTATCATCATTCATCCTACATGTGTCTGTCTATCATCATTCATCCTAAATGTGTCTGTCTATCATCATTCATCCTACATGTGTCTGTCTATCATCATTCATCCTAAATATGTCTGTCTATCATCATTAATCATAAGGTTGTCTATCAGTCCAGTTAATGTGATACTTATTGACCAATTATTTGTCAAGGAAGTAGCACAAGCTGATTAAGCAAACGATTAAAAGCCTAATTGGATCACATATCGTTGTTCCTCCTATTCTGTGATTGGCTGGTAGTATTGATGGAGGTCTCAATGCAGCTGTATAGTCTGACTAGATTCAGGGGCTCCAAAAACATCTTACCCAGGTACCTTGGTCACATGGTTTGTTTAGTCTAATTGAACTGACCTGGCCTAGATTTTAAAAGCAATGGATTTCGATCTTTCAAAATTATATGTTGATATTTGAGTGAAACATTCTGCAGAATAGAAAAAAAATGGACTGGAAAGGCATCTATTTGATGAATTCCATGGTGTGAGCATTGCTCCACCTGGCAATGTCACCTAACCACTGTGCTCCTCTGGTTTCAGCTCAACCCCAGTGTCAACTCGTTCCAGCGCCGTTTCGTCAGTGAAATCAAGAGATGCGAGGAGATGGAGAGAATTCTGGGTGAGGTCACTGAGATGGACACTAAAGCAGGACTACTACCACCATACGTTTGATTTACTGGTGGGGTTTGATCAGGCTCTGGTCTACTCTACAGAATGACAGATTGCTTTTGGTAACAGCCATGCAGTCAGATTGAATTTACAAGTCATGCTAAATATAGTGATGACAACAGCAGGAGAATGTATTATCAGCTAATGATATATATTTTTTGCTGTGAAAGACTAGCTTTGTGCTAGATATAGATCTCAGTTGTTCCTCCACAAATATTTTTAGCAAGGCCTCTTTATGTTTTGATCAAACCTGTCTGGGTTTTCTAAATGTGGATGTTTCAACAGATTCCCATAATGATTGTGTGTTCTTATGTGCTCAGTCAGTGTTTGTTTAACTGATTAAACAATAACTATTTTCTTTCTCACTTTTTTTGTTTGGACAGGGTACCTTTTGAGGGAAATCCGAAAGGCAAATATTGCCGTGCCAGAAGATGACGAAATCTGTCCAGTCGCCCCTCCCCCCAAACATGTCCTTGAGATCATGGTAGGTCTGAGATGCTGTTTGTCATGTAAAAACAAGTGAGTGATGTGGTTGATGGGCACTGCCATTGAGTGCACTGTGTTTAGGTTGAATCACTGAGTTGGTAAATGTTTCAAGATAGTATCGAGCAGGGTTTAGGGTATTGATTTTGTGTTAATAATGGTTGAGGGGAACTGATTCCCATATGATTGCTGTGGTCAAGGGGAGTTGACCGTGTGTGGTCTCTCTGCTGTGGTTAAGGGGAGTTGACCGTGTATGGTCTGTCTGCTGTGGTCCCCCAGGAACAGCTCCAGAGGCTGGAGGTGGAGCTTAGTGAGGTGGCCAGGAACAAAGAGAAGCTGCAGCGGAATCTTCTGGAGCTGACTGAGTACACACACATGCTGAGGATCACGCGCACCTTCGTACACAGCCGCTCCCGGGTTAGTGCCAGGTTATCATGTCTATTTACACCATACACTCTACTATCACATGACCTCGCCTCATAACTACCTCATGCCATTTAAGTAACACATACTCTTATCAGACTCACCCTTTGCTCTATTGCACTCCCAGATGCATTTGTTTGTTGACAGTGACACCATATTTTGGCTCTTGCTGTCCTCTCCATGTGAGTTCCCATAACCTGAAATAAGACAGGGTGAAGCAGAGACCGTGCTGACATGATACGGTCACACCACGCGCATGAATGTCACCTGACTTTGAACAATGAACACAATATGTCAATTGGTCATGTGATTCCACAGCCTATGATGCATTGTTTTTAGCTTGCAGATTATAGGCTACACTTGACAATAGGTGTAGCAATGAAGTTCAACCATTATGTCTTAACTTTTCTAGTACAGATTTACAAACTATCTATAAACTAATAAATTAACATTTAAAAACTACTTAAATACCATTTTATTTAATCATTACCAATTTTTGAAAGAATTACCAATTGTTTTTATTAAATCTAGGCTAACCTGGCCTTTCCTTGTATGCAGCATGAGGCCCTTGGCCCCCAGTATGAAGAGTTCCAATCCATTGAGTCAGACTCTGCAGGCTGCACTGGTATGCAGAGACTGGGAGCCAAGCTGGGGTGAGTTTAACAGAGAAATAGACACTCACATTATGTGTAGCTAATCACATTCAGAATCAGCTTTAGTCCTGAATAGTAAAGTATTCCTCTTGGCTGTAGGTTCGTGTCAGGTCTAATCCACCGGGTGAAGGTGGAGGCCTTTGAGCGCATGTTGTGGAGGGTGTGTAAGGGCTACACTATCCTCAGCTATGCAGAGCTGGGTGAGAGCCTCGCTGACCTGGACACGGTGAGTAGATTATAGATAGATTCCTGAAATCTGTATTGCTATGTCCACCATGTCAATTAATGTCATAATACGAGGAATACTATAAGTGTTGTGTGTGTGTGTCCCTTTCAGGGTGAGATCAGCACAAATGTGGTGTTCCTCATCTCATTTTGGGGAGACCAGATTGGACAGAAGGTCCAGAAGATCTGTGATTGGTAAGTGTACTTTTGACATCACAAAACAGAAAAAATCATCGATTATCAGCATCAGATCTGCATCATCTGACAAGCCTGTCTGTCATTGATCTGTATCAGGCCACAATTATATTTGTTATTATTTTCTTCCAGTTACCACTGTCACCTTTACCCCCACCCTGAGAACGACGAGGAGAGGGCAGATGTGATGGACAGCCTAAGGACACGCATCCAGGACTTAAACAATGTATGTATATGTCTCTGCTTTTATGTTGAGGCAAAGCCCAAACCATGTATGACAGAGGATGGCTAGATGATTTGCATTAACACTAGTAACAATACTACATGTAAATGCTTGAACGTGCAACATCTTGTAAATGTCCCCTGGCTTCACCAGGTGCTCCACCGCACTGAGGAGTACCTGAGACAGGTGCTGCAGAAGGCCTCAGAGTCAGCCTTCACCTGGGTAGTGCAGGTGAAGAAGATGAAGGCCATCTACCACATCCTCAACCTGTGTAGCTTTGACGTTACCAACAAGTGTCTCATAGCTGAGGTGTGGTGCCCTGTCAATGACCTGACCAACCTGCGGGGGGCGTTGGAGGAAGGCTCGGTGAGTGAGGCTGTTGAGGATACTGTAGTCCTACAGATACGCACATCAACGTTTATTGGGATGATTCTTGTCCTGTTTGATTTCCACTAGATTGGCCATATTGTAAAAATTCATGAAAACAAAAATGTGCTTTTTGGTCTTAATTTAAAGTTACGGTTAGGCATTACGGTTAGCAGTGTGGTTAAGGTTAGGGTTAGGTTTCAAATCTGATTTTATGACTGTGGCTGTGCCAGATTGTCACCACTTTGCAGAGCTGCTTACAGTACGTGAGTCATTCCAATAAATGCTAACCTGCTACAGACACAGTTTGTTTCGTCAAATCTGACAGTAGTGTATAAATGTAATACATGGATTTTTTCCCTTATCAGAGAAAAGGTGACGCCACTGTACCATCCTTTGTAAACCGAATCCCAAGCAATGACACTCCGCCTACGCTCTTGAGAACAAACAAGTTCACCTCTGGCTTTCAGAGTATCGTAGAGGCTTATGGGGTTGGAGACTACAGGGAGGTTAGTCCAGGTGAGTACAAATACAGTTCACAGACAGACCTACAGGTAAGCTAGTTTGGAACACTTCAGACACAATATTTAGGCAAGCACAGCTGAGCACTTTTATAGCATTAGAAGTACAACTAACCACTTCATGTAATGCAGACAGGTCAGGTTGAGCAAAGTTACATAGGACTGAATGAAGGCCAGCAAAGTTGTCCACTCTGATCATGTTTATCTCTGATTGGCAGCCCCCTACACCATCATTACGTTCCCGTTCTTGTTTGCGGTCATGTTTGGGGACCTTGGTCACGGCATGGTCATGGCATGCTTTGCCCTGTGGATGGTGCTGACAGAGAAGAGCCACAAGCGCAAGCGCTCTGATAATGAGGTAAGAATGTTTAAAGGGAAATTTCTATCACATTCGACTGCGTTTTTGTGGTCATCTTGATTTTGTTGCGTAAATTGATAGATTTCCATTAATATTGGTTTCTGTGTTGTCCTCAGATCTGGACAATGTTCTTCGAGGGACGTTATATCATACTAATGATGGGCCTTTTCTCTGTGTACACGGGGCTGATCTACAATGACTGCTTCTCCAAGTCACTCAACATATTTGGCTCAGGCTGGAGTGTTAGGGCTATGTTCACAGATCAGCAGTGGACGTGAGTCTAAACTAACACACAAAAACATGCACAAGCACAGTACGCACGTACATTTTGTCAGTGTACACTACCGTTCAAAAGTTTGGGGTCACTTAGAAATGTCCTTGTTTTTGAAAGAAAACCACAAAACTGGCCTTTAGACTAGTTGAGTATCTTGAGCATCAGCATTTGTGGGTTCGATTACAGGCTCAAAATGGCCAGAAACAAAGAACTTTCCTCTGAAACTCATCAGTATATTCTTGTTCTGAGAAATTAGGGCTATTCCATGCGAGAAATTGCCAAGAAACTTAAGATCCTGTACAACGCTGTGTACTACTCCCTTCACAGAACAGCGCAAACTGTCTCTAACCAGAATAGAAAGAGGAGTGGGAGGCCCCAGTGCACAACTGAGCAAGAGGACAAGTACATGAAGGTCTAGTTTGAGAAACAGATGCCTCATAAGTCCTCAACTGGCAGCTTAATTAAATAGTACCCCCAAAACACCTGTCTGAACGTCAAAAGTGAAGAGGCGATTCAGGGATGCTGGCCTTCTAGGCAGAGTTGCAAACAAAAAGCCATATCTCAGACTGGCCAATAAAAATAAAAAATTAAGATGGGAAAAAGAACACTGACACTGGAACTCTGCCTAGAAGGCCAGCATCTCGGAGTCGCCTCTTCGCTGTTGATGTTGAGACTGGTAGATATTCCTTCATTATTTATTTTTTAAATCCGTTGCCATCTACAATAGTCATTTACAACGTTAACAATATCTACACTGTATTTCTGATCAATTTGATGATATTTTAATGGGCAAAAATAAAAGTGATTTTATTTCAAAAACAAGGACATTTCTAAGTGACCTCAAACTTTTGAACGGTAGTGTACCTGTAGTTTTCATTCAGCAGTAACTGGCTGAGGTTATTGTACTCATTTATCTTTTATTCCAGAAATGAAACACTCCAAACAAATACTTTGCTCATCCTTGATCCTAATGTCAGTGGTGTCTTCGTTGGACCATACCCTTTTGGCATTGATCCTGTGAGTATACATGCACAGGATAGTTTCAGATGCTACACACAATTATACTCTTCCTTGTGTAACCGATGTGAAATGGCTAGCTAGTTAGCGGTGGTGAGCGATCGAGCGATCGTCAATCGGGTGACGTCACTCGCTCTGAGATCTGAAGTAGTTGTTCCCCTTGTGCTGCAAGGGCCGCAGCTTTTGTGGCCCGATGGGTAACGATGCTTCGTGGGTGACTGTTGTCTCTGTGCAGAGGGTCCCTGGTTCGAGCCCGGGTGGGAGCGAGAGGGACGGATGAAAGCTATACTGTTACACTTGTGCCTTTCACTGATCTCAAATATCCAGATTGTAACGAAGACACAGGAATCAGGTGCATTCAGTGAGTTTAATACGAATTAACATAAAGTGAATACACAAACAAGAGTAGCGTCTGAACATGAACATAGATACAATACTGCCTGATGGGTGATAACAACGGAGTGCTAGATAAAAGGGGAGAAATCAGGGAAGTGATGAGGTCAAGGTGTGCCTAATGAGGTGCAGGTTTGCGTAATGATGGGTTGTCAGGACCGGTGGTTAGTAGACCGGCGACATCGAGCGCCGGAGGGGGGAGAGCGGGACTAGACGTGGCAGTACCCAGCCGCAGGACGACGCCGGCCAGGAGGGCGAGGAGCGGGCCGGACAGCAAAGGTGGAAATCTCAGATGATGTTGAGATCTAGAATGTCATCCACTGAAACTCAACACTGCTCCTCTGGACTGTACCCATGCCAGTCCACCAGGTACTGGAGCCGACCCCCAGGACATCGGGAGTCCAGGAGGGATCTGACAGCATTGCCGGGGCTTCCCTTGATGTTCAGAGAAGGCGGGGGGGGGTCGTGGGGTACGGCATCAGCAACCACCGGCCTGAGTAGGGAAAAGTGAAAAGAGGGTGAGAGGTGGGCCACCAGTACTTAGCGGAGATGGGGTTGAATGATGTGGGGGATACCTGGGTGTGCAGCAACAAGGGATGTGTGCGCCCAGGTCAACAGCGAGCCCTTACCTGCGTGGGCACATAGGTGCGCTCCGGAGGGCAGGTAGAAGGTGCGGGTTCCCCCACCAGAGCTTGGCGGATGTCCACATCTACGTCCCAGAGCACAGGGGCAATGATTCGGGAGAGTGGAATGACTTCACCGCCAGGAGCTCCGGTCACCGACGCCGTATTTCCTCTCTGCAGGAGTTAGTTTTTTTGAGTAATATGCACATGGATACAACTTTTGTGGGTTACCTTGGCGTTGTGACAGGACAGCCCCCACACCCACCTCCACCACAAAGGGCAGCGTAGGATCTGGGTGTTTCAGCAACGGGGCGGAGGTGAAACACCCCTTCAGTAGGCAGAAGGCCTCATCGGCTGCAGGACTCCACAACTTACGGGGACCACCTTTGAGGAGAGAGGTGAGGCGATGGCGATGGAGCTGAAGTTAATGAAGTGGCGGTAGAAGTTGGTAAACCCCAAAAAACATTGTAGCCCCTTTATGGTGGTTTGGACTGGCAATGATCTGACTGCCTCAACCTTCCATTCCTCCATAACCACTCCCTGTGGGCTGATCCGGTATCCCAGGAAGGAGACAACGGCCTAATGGAACTGGCACTTCTCCGCTTTGACATAGAGATGGTTCTCCAGGAGGCGTCACAGAACTACCCGGACGTGGGCGATGTGCTCCTCCAAGGTGGCCGAGTAGATCAGGATGTCGTCGATATACACGACCACCTGGCGCCCAAGGAACACCTCGTTCACGAATGCCTGGAACATCAACGGAGGATTGGCTAATCCATAACGCGTCACCAAGTACTCGTAGGGCCAAAACATTGTGCTGAAGGCCGTCTTCCATTCATCCCCCTCTTGGATGCAGATCAAATTGTAGGCACTCCACAGTAATTTCCATTGTCGACCAGGAGATGTTGGGGTCGTGGCATTGGAACCACGGGAGGCCGAGGATGACTGTGTGAATGGGTGCCTCGATGAGGAAGGGAAGGCTTTCTTGGTACAGGGGTTCCACTGTGATGGTGAGTGGTGCTGTGATGTGTGTGATTGTCCCAGATCCCAGTGGTTGATTATCCAGTGCTTGAACTGGAGAGGAGAGCAGGTATGAGGTTGTTCAGGGAGGAGGCAAAGGCCTGGTCAATGAAATTCCCTACGGCACTGGAGTCCACTAGAGCTTTAGAAACAGCACGAGGGACAGCCAGCTAGTGAAATCAGTACTAAAAAGGGTTTGGCGGAAAGTGATGACTCACGCCTACCACTGGAGATGGATGATCACGGGGCCATCCCTCTGCTTTAGTGGATCCTGGGTTGGGAAGTAGTGGACACCGTTGAAGCTGGTGCCCCTACTGACCATAACAGGAACAGAGCCACAGCTGTCTCCGACAGTGTTGCTCAGCCGCGGG
The DNA here is from genome assembly GCF_018296145.1 of Oncorhynchus tshawytscha. Lineage (NCBI taxonomy): Eukaryota > Metazoa > Chordata > Actinopteri > Salmoniformes > Salmonidae > Oncorhynchus > Oncorhynchus tshawytscha. The sequence continues at coordinate 29,037,098 of NC_056461.1, read as the reverse complement.
GAGGCGTGTGGCTCTGAATCAGAACGGTTAACGAAGCAGGGAGAGAGGCGATGGGAAGATTAAATATCCAGACTGATGGCCATCGTGATGAGTGCGAGAGGGTGTCGTATCGGCATGCTAACTCCGTCTGGACCTCTTCGCACAATCCTCTTCTTAATAAGGTGCAGCGTGCCGGCACATTCCAGCCGCTGGATGCTGCCACTGTGTGGAAGTTGAGGGTGTACTTTGCAGCGGTCTGGCCATCCTGCAGTAGTTGGAGTAGGCGCTTACCCCCCTCTCTGCCCTCCAATAACCGTGGCAACCTTGGACCTCTCAGTGGCAGGGGCTCCCATCTGATGAGCAAAATAGTGTGAGCACTGGAGTAAGAAGCCACAGCATTTGGATAGTGTCCCGTCATATTTTTCCGGGAGGGACAAACAGGCATCGCTGACCTGGCCGGACTGCTGAATGGGCTAAGGTGCTGGGTCGACTCATGGTAGAGGATCCTCAACTCGTTGGAGGTAACACCTCTTGAGGAAGATCTAGACGTTGAAGAACACAGAGGACCTCATCCATCACAGTCCCCGGTTGCTCCAGCTAGCTGTTTGTCGACCATCTTGGAGATGTCTTGGGTTGGCTGCTGCTTCCATTTTAGGAGGCAGTATTCTGTAACGAAGACACAGGAAGCAGGTGCAGTCGGTGAGTTTAATATGAATGAACATAAAGTGAATACACAAACAAGCGTAGCATCTGAACATAAACAACACTGCCTGATGGGTAACAACAACAGAATGCTAAATAAATGGGGAGAAATCAGGGAAGTGATGATGTCCAGGTATGCCTAAAGATGAGGCACTGGTGTGCGTAATGATGGTTGCCAGGTGATGAAATGATGGGTTGCCAGGACCGGTGGTTAGTAGACTGGCAACGTTGAGTGCCGGAGGGGGGAGCGGGGGTAGACGTGACACAGGTATTGATATTGTCTAATGTTATGTTCATGTTATGCTTTGTATCACACCTACAGATATGGAACATGGCAGTGAATCGCCTGTCCTTCCTGAACTCCTACAAGATGAAGATGTCTGTCATCATAGGGGTCATGCACATGAGCTTTGGGGTGGTGCTCAGTGTATTCAACCATCTGTGAGTGACCAGTTAGTGGTTCCTAACAGTAGTCACTACTGTGGAATACAAAACATCAGAAAGAGTTCCTCTACATTTATATACATTTGTTCTTCCCCTTCCCTTCCCTCTTCTCTTCCATTTATCCAGGCACTTCAAACAGAGGTTCAACATCTACCTGCTGTTCCTCCCTGAGTTTCTGTTCCTGATGTGTCTCTTTGGCTACCTGGTCTTCATGATCATCTACAAGTGGCTGGCGTTTGGTGCACGTGACTCCCGCCTGGCCCCCAGCATCCTCATCCACTTCATCAACATGTTCCTAATGCAGGGAGGGGACAACACCCCTCTCTACCCCGGACAGGTGGGTGTTTCCTTTCGGAAAAGCTGACCACGACTCCATTTTGTTGATCCCTGCCTACAGACAGAAACTAAAACAAGAAGCTCCCGCGCTGAGGTCTGTTCAACGCTGGTCCGACCAATCTGATTCCACACTCCAAGACTGCTTCCATCACGTGGACTGGGATATGTTTCGTATTGCGTCAGACAACAACATTGACGAATACGCTGATTCGGTGAGCGAGTTCATTAGAACGTGCGTTGAAGATGTCGTTCCCATAGCAACGATTAAAACATTCCCAAACCAGAAACCGTGGATTGATGTCAGCATTCGCATGAAACTGAAAGCCCGAACCACTGCTTTTAATCAGGGCAAGGTGACCGGAAACATGACCGAATACAAACAGTGTAACTATTCCCTCCGCAAGGCAAACAAAAAAGCTAAGCATCAGTATAGAGACAAAGTAGAATCTCAATTCAACGGCTCAGACACAAGAGGTATGTGGCAGGGTCTACAGTCAATCACGGATTACAAAAAGAAAACCAGCCCAGTCACGGACCAGGATGTCTTGCTCCCAGGCAGACTAAATAACTTTTTTGCCCGCTTTGAGGACAATACAGTGCCACTGACACGGCCCGCAACTAAAACATGCAGACTCTCCTTCACTGCAGCCGACGTGAGGAAAACATTTAAACGTGTCAACCCTCGCAAGGCTGCAGGCCCAGACGGCATCCCCAGCCGCGCCCTCAGAGCATGCGCAGACCAGCTGGCTGGTGTGTTTACGGACATATTCAATCAATCCCTATCCCAGTCTGTTGTTCCCACATGCTTCAAGAGGGCCACCATTGTTCCTGTTCCCAAGAAAGCTAAGGTAACTGAGCTAAACGACTACCGCCCCGTAGCACTCACTTCTGTCATCATGAAGTGCTTTGAGAGACTAGTCAAGGACCATATCACCTCCACCCTACCTGACACCCTAGACCCAATCCAATTTGCTTACCGCCCAAATAGGTCCACAGACGATGCAATCTCAACCACACTGCACACTGCCCTAACCCATCTGGACAAGAGGACTACCTATGTGAGAATGCTGTTCATCGACTACAGCTCGGCATTTAACACCATAGTGCCCTCCAAGCTCGTCAGAGGGCACTATGGGTGCCCTCTGAGGGTAGGCAACAACTGAGGGTAGGCAACAACATTTCCACCCCGCTGATCCTCAACACTGGGGCCCCACAAGAGTGCGTTCTGAGCCCTCTCCTGTACTCCCTGTTCACCCACGACTGCGTGGCCACTCCAACTCAATCATTAAGTTTGCGGACGACACAACAGTGGTAGGCTTGATTACCAACAACGACGAGACGGCCTACAGGGAGGAGGTGAGGGCCCTCGGAGTGTGGTGTCAGGAAAATAACCTCACACTCAACGTCAACAAAACTAAGGAGATGATTGTGGACTTCAGGAAACAGCAGAGGGAACACCCCCCTATCCACATTGATGGAACAGTAGTGGAGAGGGTAGTAAGTTTTAAGTTCCTCGGCGTACACATCACAGACAAACTGAATTGTTCCACCCACACAGACAGCATCGTGAAGAAGGCGCAGCAGCGCCTCTTCAACCTCAGGAGGCTGAAGAAATTTGGCTTGTCACCAAAAGCACTCACAAACTTCTACAGATGCACAATCGAGAGCATCCTGTCGGGCTGTATCACCGCCTGGTACGGCAACTGCTCCGCCCACAACCGTAAGGCTCTCCAGAGGGTAGTGAGGTCTGCACAACGCATCACCGGGGGCAAACTACCTGCCCTCCAGGACACCTACACCACCCGATGTCACAGGAAGGCCATAAAGATCATCAAGGACAACAACCACCCGAGCCACTGCCTGTTCACCCCGCTATCATCCAGAAGGCGAGGTCAGTACAGGTGCATCAAAGCTGGGACCGAGAGACTGAAAAACAGCTTCTATCTCAAGGCTATCAGACTGTTAAACAGCCACCACTAACATTGAGTGGCTGCTGCCAACACACTGACTCAACTCCAGCCACTTTAATAATGGGAATTGATGGGAAATGATGTAAAATATATCACTAGCCACTTTAAACAATGCTACCTAATATAATGTTTACATACCCTACATTATTCATCTCATATGTATATGTATATACTGTACTCTATATCATCTACTGCATCTTTATGTAATACATGTATCACTAGCCACTTTAACTATGCTACTTTGTTTACATACTCATCTCATATGTATATACTGCACTCAATACCATCTACTGTATCTTGCCTATGCCGCTCTGTACCATCACTCACTCATATATCTTTATGTACATATTCTTTATCCCCTTACACTTGTGTCTATAAGGTAGTAGTTTTGGAATTGTTAGCTAGATTACTTGTTGGTTATTACTGCATTGTCGGAACTAGAAGCACAAGCATTTTGCTACGCTCGCATTAACATCTGCTAACCATGTGTATGTGACAAATAAAATTTGATTTGATTTAGATTTAGTGATGGAGTCATGATTCAGAGTGTCCCCCCTGACTCTGGGTTTTCTCAGCATCTCTATCTGAATCTCTGAATGTCTCTTTTGAACGTCTCTGTACATGTGGCTCTGTGTTTGACCCTGTGTATTTTGCTCCACAGACTGGGCTGCAGGTCTTCCTGGTGGTGGTGGCTCTGCTGTCTGTGCCTGTGCTGCTGTTAGGAAAACCTGTCTACCTCTACTGGCTGCACCGGGGAGGGAAGAGCCTGCGATTGCGCAGGGTGAGTATGGTGGAAAGAGTCGTGTCATGAGTTTGTTACCCATGTGTTTTTAGTGAATAATATATGTGCATTTTAACGTCTGTTGTCTGTATTTTAGGGTTATGAGAGAGTTCGGCGTGTGAGTGAGGATGATATGTCCCAAGCACCAGCTTACGCTGATGATGAGGAAGAGGGATTTGATGACCTCATGACCAGCAGGGACACCCAGCCTAAGGAGGTCAAAACCGCAACTGTACATACATCTCATATAAACATTTGAGTAAGAGCAGTTGTATTTCAGTCATCACTGTTGCCTTTCTATCTAGTCAATGTGTTGTACATCTTTCAGTTTGACTTTGGGGATGTGTTCCTGCACCAGGCCATCCACACCATAGAGTATTGCCTGGGCTGCATCTCCAACACGGCGTCTTACCTACGTCTCTGGGCCCTCAGTTTGGCCCATGCTCGTAAGGATCGTACTCACTACACCTTTAAAAGGCCACAGGGGGGCAATTACTATCAATTACTGTCTCCATGTTCAGATATTGATTCATAAATCTCCCTCTTACTGTGTGTCCATCTATGTGTTTGTCAGAGCTTTCCGAGGTGCTGTGGGCCATGGTTATGCGTCTAGGCCTGAGGATGACCTCCAGACTGGGGGTGCTGTTTCTGGTACCAGTGTTCAGCCTGTTCGCTGTGCTCACTGTGTCCATCCTGCTTGTCATGGAAGGGCTCTCAGCGTTCCTCCATGCCCTCCGACTGCACTGGTGAGTCTATCTGTATACATTAACTAAGTGATGCCTTACTGAATGACTCATTCAGTCAGTCAATCAATCACTCTCTGTTAATCATTCATCTACTCTCACATACTCTCTCATTCCCCAGTGGTCACCTACTCTGTATACTTTTTAAAATCTTTAACTCTCTTCTAATTATTCACTCAGTCATTTATTCACGCATGTATTCATACTGGTTATTTACATATGTGAATGCTCTCCTTTGTAGGGTGGAGTTCCAGAATAAGTTCTATCATGGGACGGGTATCAAGTTTGCCCCCTTCGACTTCTCTGCCCTGCCCTCAGTCTTTGAGCAGGACGGTTTACTGTGACCAGCGACAACCAGATTCACTGGATTTGAATAGGAAATCATGTACCAGGAAGGATGCTCTGAGTTAGAGCAAGATGGCACACTGATGAAGAGGAGAAACTGCAGAGCAGTGGTGGGATGACTTGTAGCAAAGTCTTTCAGCATATGACTTTTGACACTATTGGCTGCACTGACTTCCTTACATCATAATTGCGTCCATAACCAGCTAACCTCGATTCAGTGGGATTCAAAAGTTTTCATCTAGGTCTGTTGATATGTACTTTGTAATATTCTGGAGGAATTGATGCATCTCATATAGTGGTCACTTTAAGCCAATTTGGTGGCTCTGAGCATTTTATTTGCTTTTTGTAGAAAATTATAGTGTATTTTAAAGCTAATTTATTACTTGACTCATATTCATCCGAGGCAACTTTAAAGTACAGAAGAAAAAATCTAGAGATTCAAAACATAAAGGACTAGAGGTCTTATCAAATATCCTGATTTCTAAGTGCCATAAAAATTTCTTCCCGATAATGACAAATGCGAATACCATGGCTGCTAATTGTGCAGTTTTTCAAAGTGCTCATACACATGAATACAATTCTGAAGAAATAGTATTGTCTAATGAATTGTAAACTTGTAGAACATTATGTTCCTCCGGTTTTGCCATTATACACTCCTTGTGGCATTTCGGGAGGATAAAAGATGACAGCTCAATTATGAGTTTTTGCAGAGGACATTGCCACAGAGCACTTTTCAAAGAACAATGCAGAAATGATTGTACAATAAAAGTCAGCATTTTCACTAATAACTATTACTCTGACGATGCCAAATGTTAGGAGATACTTACACCAAGACAAATTGCACAGGCTTGAAATATTTGTTTAAATGTTGGTGGTGAAGGACATCCACTGAAGTTGACTTGAAGCTCAAATTATAATTTTTGTAGACATTAATTGGACTCTGACCATAGACTGTTTGATCCGTCTGGATGGTGTCTATAATGAAGGGAGGTGCAATTCATTTGATAGTTGGTAAATGGATCACTGGTATCATCATGATTCATGTCATTTAGCTTCATGGATTTATTTATGTCTTTTTAAGAAGTTAGGATCTTAATCCTTTTTTAGACCTAGTTTTTGGATGTGATGCACAAATGCCAGAAAATAAAGAATCAATGCTCAATACCATGAATACAGACTAATCAATGACATTTTCTAGATCTTGTAAATATATCTAATTTAATATGCCATGAATACAATAGGTATTCCAGGTGGCTGACTAACAAGTTCCTGTGTGGATTAAAGTTTTCTTCAGATTGATGCCATGTCCATTCACACTTTTACTGAAGTATTTCAGAGAGGAAGAGGCAAAGCGAGAAGTTTTACTCAGCTCAAAATCTGCCCACGAAAATAAGCCTACAAAATTAGGAATTTTTGTATGGAGGTCAATGATGGTGTCAAATTTGGTTAACAAACAATGTAATTGCCAATTTTCCATATGAGGGTTATTTGATTGAATATACGTTTTGTAATAGTTTGGATGTTAGGAATGCACTGATATAAATGGACGCATGTGGCATTTCTCAACTTTGAAAAAAACAACTGAATTGTGACTGCTGGGATAGAGCTAGATAGAAGATGGATATAACCCATTTTAGCAAGAACATTGCCATTGAGGGCTCCCGCCATTTTAAAGTAGTCAACTGAGTGAGGATTCCTTTGAGTTGGGAGAAATCAGCCAATGAAGAAGAAAATGTACTACTTTAAAATAAAGATAGCCTCAATGGTGCTGCCCATGCTGTCACAGACAGCATAATGGCACATATACAAAGATGAGTCCTCTATCTCTATGGCCTGTTGTTCACATGCGTATCTGCCCTCTCATTGGCTAGAATGGTCCCACATAATCTTACATATTTGAGGACATCTATTTCCATTGTTGGAGCAGTCACTTGACTATCTTGTCAGTATAATAGACTCCCTTTGACTGTGTCCAATCCCCAGGGTTTCAACTAGTTACCACAGCCACAAAGTGAAAATTGGCTATATTGTAAATATTCATGAAAACAGGTTAGGATTAGGTTTAAAATCAGATTTTAAGAAGATGAATGGTAGTAGAAGCATCAGGGTGTAGGAGGGAGATTCTTAGACGTGAGAAGTGTGCAGGCGGACATGAGACAAAGCAGTGTATAGTATTGATGGAAAAAGTTGTGTGTATAAACTTTAGGGGTACCCATGGTACTGGAGATCAGAGGTGTCTGGTGAGAGAAAGGCCGGTTGAGGGTGCCAGGATCACATTAGTGCAGAAGGTGTTGTATGCTGAGGCAGTGAAAAGAGTAGTAGAGGAAGATGGGGCCCAGGGTGAGAGATTCTAAGAAGATCCTTGTGAGTAGGCCAAGGCCAATAGAGAGTGATAGGAATAATGTCTTTCAGGAAGCTTGTTTTTTTGCCGTTCATAGCCATGGTCGTCAATTGTACGGCAGGAATGGAATGTAAATCACAGAGGATAGATGTGGTGGCAGCTGCAAAGTACTTTGGTGTACGAGATTTTACTGCAGAAGCGTTACAAGATGTTTTGAACTATAGTGTTCAGTCCTCCCAGGCTGCTGGCCTGGAGTAGGATCAAATAGAGCCAAAGTAGTGGAATAGTGGTAAGGTTGTAATGGGTGCAGTGTTAGTTGGTAGGGAAAAATATATACAGCACCAGTCAAAAGTTTGGACACACCTACTCATTCCAGGGTTTTTATTTTATTTTACTATTTTCTCCATTGTAGAATAATAGTGAAGACATCAAAACTATGAAATAACACATATGGAATCATGTAGTAACCAAAAAAGTGCTAAACAAATCAAAATATTTTTATTTGAGATTCTTCAAAGTAGCCACCCTTTGCCTGGATGACATTTTTGCATTTTAGAATTCTCTCAACCAGCTTCATTTATTTCCTTCTTAATGCGTTTGAGCCAAATTGTTGTGTTGTGACAAGGTAGGGTTGGTATACAGAAGATAGCCCTATTTGGTAAAAGACCAAGTCCATATTATGGCAAGAACAGCTCAAATAAGCAAAGAGAGACGAGAGTCCATCATTACTTTAAGTCAATACGGAAAATTTCAAGAATTTCAAGTGCAGTAGCAAAAACCATCAAGCACTATGATGAAACTGGCTCTCATGGGTAACGCCACAGGAATGGAAGACCCAGAGTTATCCTGCAGAGGATACGTTTATTAGAGTTATCAGCCTCAGAAATTGCAGCCCAAATAAATGCTTCACAGAGTTCAAGTAACAGACACATCTCAACATCAACTGTTCAGAGGAGACTGTATGAATCAGGCCTTCAGGACAATGCTGGGCCAAATGTGCGAGATTCATGGTCGAATTGCTGCAAAGAAACCACTACTAAAGGACACCAATAAGAAGAGACTTGCTTGGGCCAAGAAACACAAGCAATGGACATTGGATCAGTGGAAATCTGTCCTTTGGTCTGATGAGTCCAAATTTGAGATTTTTGGTTACAACCACCATGTCTTTGTAAGACGCAGACTAGGTGCACGGATGATCTCTGCATGTGTGGTTCCCACCGTGAAACATGGAGGAGGTGTGATGGTGTGGGGGTGCTTTGCTGGGGACACTGTCTGTGATTTATTTAGAATTCAAGGCACATTTAACCATCATGGCTACCACAGCATTCTGCAGTGATACGCCATCCCATCTGGTTTGCACTTATTGGGACTATCATTTGGTTTTCAACAGAACAATGATCCAATACACCTCCAGGCTGTGTAAGGGCTATTTGACCAAAAATGAGATTGATGGAGTGCTGCATCAGATGACCGGGCCTCCACAATCACCAGACCTCCACCCAATCGAGATGGTTTGTGATAAGGTGGACCGCAGAGTGAAGGAAAAGCAGCCAACAAGTGCTCAGCATATGGGGGAACTTAAAGACTTTTGGAAAAGCATTACAGGTGAAGCTGGTTGAGAGAATGCCAAGAGTGTGCAAAAGCTGTCATCAAGGCAAAGGGTGGCTACTTTGAAGAATAAAAAATATATTTTGATTTGTTCAGCGCTTATTGGGTTACTACATGATTCCTTGTGTGTTATTTCATAGTTTTGATGTCTTCACTATCATTCTACAATGTAGAAAATAGTGTAAATAAAGAAAACCCCTTGAATGAGTAGGTATCCAAACTTTTGGCTGGTACTGTATATATATTTTTTTGCCACAATTGTAATGAATTCATACTACAAAATAGTAGGCTGAAACACAACCAATACAATATGTGGCGGCATGCACCTATAACATTTGTTTGCGGACCGCCATAATATCAAAGAAGAAGAAGAAGAAGCGCTAGAAATGGGAAGAAATTTGACTTTGTGGCTGTGGTAACTAGTGACGACAGGTTAGGGGTTTGAGGAGCTCTGCACAGAGTGGGTTCAGGAGAGGAATGTCTGCCATTGATGCCCTGGTGACAGTACAGAGATAGCCAAGGCCCTGATAATAAAAGAGGTGATGAGTGTTGTGTATTTTGACATTGAGAAAGCTTACGATGCCATGTGGAGGGAAGAGTTGTTGATCAAGTTGAGTGCATTGGACATTGGAGGACATCTGTATAACTGGATCATGAACTTCGATCGAGTCATATGGGTGAGGGTGGGGTCAGAATTGTCAATGCAGTTTGAAGTGGATAATGTTACTCCTCAGGGAAGTGTGGTTAATCAGGTCTTGTTCACCCTGATGATAGATGACAGATGTCCTTGTATGCTGATGATGGGGCTGTATGGAAGAGAGGTGGGAATGTGAAATGTGTGATGAGGAAAATGCAAGTTGTGGGAGTTGTGGAAGATTGGTCTCTAACATGGGGGTTTAGGATGTCTGTGGCCAAGTCCTACTTTATGGTGTTTTCTAGGAGGAAGGTTAAAGATATTAGGCTGCCAATATACAGTATAGGCAGGGTGTCTGAGTTTAAGTATTTAGGTATGTGGTTTGATGAGTGGATTACATGGACATGTTGAGCATATTGAAAATAAGTGTAGGAAGGTGCTGAACCTCATGGAAACAGTGGCAGATATGATTGGGGGTCGGATAGACTAACACTGTTGTATATGTACAATGCATTGATCAGATCATTTTTGGATTGTGGGTGCTTTGTGTATGGATCGGCAGCCGAAACGGTGCTACAGTGCCTGGATAGGATACAGTCAAGGGCCCTGAGATTGTGTATGGGTGCCTTCAGGACAACGCCTGTTGAGGCATTGCAGGTGGATAGTGAGGAACTGCACTGAGGATAAGGCAGGATAAACTTGCATTAGCGTACTGGGCAAGGTTGAAAGGGAGTTCAGAAGGACCTCCTGCTGTCACGGCAACTGGGGAATGAACGGAGCGAGGAGGGCGTTAGCATAGGGCATACAGGTGGACAATCGAGCAGAAGGTGGTAGAATATGGACTTTGGGAGAGAGAGATAGGGCCAGCAATTGCATTGGGGAACATTCCTACATGGCTGTTTCCCGAAACCAAATGTCGATGTGGACATGCCTGAGGACAGGAGAGAATGGGGTGAGGACCTGAGAGGAGAGATATATAGATACTAATTTTTAGTTGTTTTTAAGGACAGATGGTTCAAAGGATCCAGTCAGTAGAAAGGTGGGGGCTGGGATGTATATCCCAGATTTCAATGACAGAGTATGTAAGCGGTTAACTGATTATGTGTCAGTGTATGTGGCAGAGTTGATGGCCATGATTATAGGTCTGAGATGGGTGGAGGAGGTGAAACCACTCAGAATGGTGATCTGCTCTGATTTGGCTGCAGTGTTGAGTAGTGTGAAGACAGGCAGGTTGGGTAGGGTAGACTTGTTTGTGGAGAGGTGTGGAGGGTAAGAGTACTGTGAGGAGAGAGGGGTAGATATGCAGGTCCCACTGGGCCCAAGGGAAGTCAAGTCCTGATCTGGGCAAAAGGGCTCGATCTTCGGCAAAGGGAGTGGGATGCTAGTAGTAAGGGGAGGCAATTTTATCATGTAGATCGGTCAATAAAGGAAGAGGTGAGGAGTATGGGATGTAGGACAGAGGAAGTTGTGTGGAGTAGATTACGGTTTGGGCACACAGGTATGAATACCATGTGGATTATTGGGGCAGCAGGGTAGCCTAGTGGTTAGAGCGTTGGACTAGTAACCGGAAGGTTGCAAGTTCAAACCCCCGAGCTGACAAGGTCGTTCTGCCCCTGAACAGGCAGTTAACCCACTGTTCCTAGGCTGTCATTGAAAATAAGAATTTGTTCTTAACTGACTTGCCTGGTTAAATAAAGGTAACATGAAACAGGTCTGAGTGTTTAGTGGTGGAGCATGTGTTGATATTTTGGGAATTGTATGATGTAGATAGGTAGAGATTATGTGAAAGGGCTAGAGAGGCTGGATGGGATTGGGGTTTGGGTGGTGTAGTGGGGGAGAGGAATTGATGTCTAGGGCTCTAGTTCACTTTCTTAGAGGAATAGGACTAATGAAGATAATTGAATGTACAATGAACAAAAATATAAACGCAACAGTGTTGGTCCCATGCTTCATGAGCTAAAACAAAAAATCCCAGAGATGTTACATATGCACAAATTGGTTTACATCCCTGTAAGTGAGTATTTCTCCTTTGCCAAGATAATCCATCCACCTGACAAGTGTGGCATATCAAGAAGCTGATTAAACAGCATGATCATTACACGGGTGCACCATGTGCTGGGGACAATAAAATGCCAGGGAGTGTACGATTGGCATGCTGACGGAAGGAATGCCCACAAGAGCTGTTGCCAGAGAATTGAATGTTAATTTCTCTAGCATAAACCAAATCCAACATTGTTTTAAAGAATTTGGCAGTACGTCCAACAGCCTCACAACCGCAAACCACGTGTATGGCATTGTGTGGGCGAGCGGTTTGCTGATGTCAACATTGTGAATAGAATGCACTATGGTGGAGTTGGGGTTATGGTATGGGCAGGCATAAACTGCTTCTTCCATGGTCTGCATACTCACCAGACATATCACCCGTTGAGCATGTCTGGGATGCTCTGGATCGACATGTATGACAGCGTGTTCCAGTTATCATCAATATCCAGCAACGTCGCACAGCCATTGAAGAGGAGTGGGACAACATTCCACAGGCCACAATCAACACTCTGAGGAACTCTACGCAAAGGAGATGTGTCGCACTACATGAAGCAAATGGTGGTCACACCAGATGATGACTGATTTTCTGATCCACACCCCTACCTTTTATTTTAAAGTATCTGTGACCAGAAGATGCATATCTGTGATCTGAAGATGCATATCTGTGATCTGAAGATGCATATCTGTATTCCCAGTCATGTGAAATCCATAGATTACATCCTAATGAATTCATTTCAATTGACTGATTTCCTTATATGAACTGTAACTCAGTAAAATCTTTGAAATCATTGCATGTTGCGTTCTTATTTTTGTTCAGTATAGTTAGGCTGTGACTGGCCTCACACTCCAGCACAGTAGGTGTCGATGTATGCGCATTGAAAGCTGGATCTGATCCACTAACCCAATCCTGAAGAAGAAGAACTAGTGATGACCAGTCCCGTTTTGTGTGCAGGAAACATGGCTTAAACCGACTGTGGAGTTTATTATACAGGGATATGTATTGGTTTGTAGGGACAGAAATGTGGTGGTGGGAGGGGTGCTAGGCAAGGTATTGAAGAGGAATATGTGGTGGTGGATGTTGAGGGGAGGGGTTCTAGTGAACTAATATAATCCTTGTCGGATATTGGACTTGGAAGTGCTGGAGAGGGTGTGATTGGCCAGGATAGAAGTATAGTATTGTGGTGTGGGGATTTTAATGCCCACAACATGCTCTGGGGGGAACAGATGGGTGGAAATTGTGATCTGATAGAAATGAAAGAGCTGGTGTACCTGAGTGATGGCCGAGGGACCAGGATTGATGTAGCCACAAGGAAAGAGTCTGCCTTGGACCTCAATCTGTCACGCCCTGATCTGTTTCACCTGTCCTTGTAATAGTCTCCACCCCCTCCAGGTGTCGCTTATTTCCCCAGTGTATTTATCCCTGTGTTTCCTGTCTCTCTGTGCTATTTTGTCTTGTATGTTCAAGTCAACCAGTGTGTTTTTCCCGTGCTTCTGCTTTTTCTATTCTCTTTTTACTAGTCCTCTTGGTTTTGACCCTTGCCTGTTTCTGGACTCTGTACCCGCCTGCCTGACCATTCTGCCTGCCTTGACCTCGAGTGTGCCTGCCACTCTGTACCTGCTGGACTCAGAACTGGTTTTGACCTTTTGCCTGTCCACGACCATTCTGTTGCCTACCCGTTTGGATTATAATAAATATCAAAGACTCAATCCATATGCCTCCTAGGTCTGCATCTGGGTCTCACCTTGTGCCCTTATACAATCTGGCATCCAGTACGATGGGAGGAATCAACAGTATTTTTTTAAATATTTTTTATTTTTTTATTTTAATTTTATTTAATTGACCCTTTATTTACCCAGGTAAACTAGTTGAGAACAAGTTCTCATTCACAACTGCGACCTGGCCAAAATAAAGCAAATCAGTGCGACACAAACAACACAGAGTTACACATGGAATAAACAAGCGTACAGTCAATAACACAGTAGAAAAAAAGAAAGTCTATACACAGTGTGTGCAAATGGCATGAGGTGGTAAGGCAATAAATTGGCCATAGTAGCAAAGTAATTACAATTTAGCAGATTAACACTGGAGTGATAGATGTGCAAGTAGTGATACTGGTGTGCAAAAGAGCAGAAAAGTAAATAAAAACAATATGGGGTTGAGGTACAGATGGACTATGTACAGAAGCAGCAATAGGTTAGCGGATGTTTAAAGTTAGTCAGGGAAATATAAGTCTCCAGCTTCAGCGATTTTTGTTATTCGTTCCAGTCACTGGCAGCAGAGAACTGGAAGGAAAGGCGGCCAAAAGAGGTGTTGGCTTTGGGGATGACCAGTGAGATATACCTGCTGGAGCGCGTGCTATGGGTGGGTGTTGTTATCGTGACCAGTGAGCTGAGATAAGGCGGGGCTTTACCTAGCATAGACTTATAGATGACCCTTAAGCCAGTGGGTCTGGCGACGAATATGTAGCGAGAGCCAGCCGACAAGAGCATACAGGTCACAGCGGTGGGTGGTTTAAGGGGCTTTGGTAACAAAACGGATGGCACTGTGATAGACTGCATCCAGTTTGCTGAGTAGAGTAATAGAAATAGAAAGACGATTCTAGATTGGAGATGTTTAATATGAGTCTGGAAGGAGAGTTTACAGTCTAGCCAGACTCCTAGGTATTTGTAGTTGTCCACATATTCTAGGTCAGAACCGTCCAGAGTAGTGATGCTAGTCGGGCGGGCAGGTGCGGGCAGCAAACGGTTGAAAAGCATGCATTTGGTTTTACTCGTGTTTAAGAGCCGTTGGAGGCCATGGAAGGAGTGTTGTATGGCATTGAAGCTCGTTTGGAGGTTAGTTAACACAGTGTCCAAAGAAGGGCTAGATGTATACAGAATGGTGTCGTCTGCGTAGAGGTGGATCAGGGAATCACCCGCAGCAAGCGCTACATTGTTGATATATACAGAGAAAAGAGTCGGCCCGAGTATTGAACCCTGTGGTACCCCCATAGAGACTGCCAGAGGTCCGGACAACATGCCCTCCGATTTGACACACTGAACTCTGTCTGCAAAGTAGTTGGTGAACCAGGCAAGGCAGTCATTAGAGAAACCAAGGCTATTTCCAATCTTTAGGGATCTCGGACGATACGAGAGGTTGAACAGACTGGTAATAAGGGTTGCAACAATGGTGGCAGATAATTTTTTAGAAAGAGAGGGTCCAGATTGTCTAGCCCAGCTGATTTGTACAGGTCCAGGTTTTGCAGCTCTTTCAGAACATCTGCAAGTAGCTGCGGGGGGTGTGGAGCTGTTGCCCAGGGTTGGGATAGCCAGGAGGAAAGCATGGCCAGCCGTAGAGAAATGCTTCTTGAAATGTTCGATTATCATGGATTTATCGGTGGTGACCGTGTTACCTAGCCTCAGTGCAGTTGGCAGCTGGGAGGAGGTGCTCTTGTTCTCCATGGACTTTACAGTAGAGAGTGATCATTACCCCATAGTATGCACAGTAGACCGGAGGGAGGAGGAGGTGTCAGTGGATGGAATAGGCAGGTGAGCGTTTGGAAGGGCAAAGTGGGATGAGTTTCAGAAGCTAAGAGAGCAGGTGATGGCTCGGGTGGATATGAGAGGGGATGTGGATAGTATGAATAACTGGGTGAGAACAGCTTTAGTGGGGCAGCTACTGAGTCTATTGTTGTAACTCTAATGGCTTACAGAGTTAATGTTTAAAGTTTTATCTTTAGATACAGCTCAATTAATTTTCTTTACAGTTATTTACATAATTAATTGTGTTGGAATTCGTGTGTTGGAGATTGAGAGAACTACATACATATTTCTGTTGTATTGGATTACGCTATTTTCTTTCCACCTTTATTTAACCAGGTAGGCTAGTTGAGAACAAGTTCTCATTTCAGCTGCGACCTGGCCAAGATAAAGCGTAGCAATTCGACACATACAACAACACAGAGTTACACATGGAATAAACAAAACATACAGTCAATAATACAGTAGAACAAAATAAAACAAAAAGTCTATAATACAGTGAGTGCAAATGAGGTAAGTTAAGGAAATAAATAGGCCATGGTGGCGAAGGAATTACAATATAGCAATTAAAACACTGGAATGGTAGATCGGCAGAAGATGAATGTGCAGGTAGAGATACTGGGGTGCAAAGGAGCAAAATAAATAAATAAATACCAGTATGGGGATGAGGTAGGTGGATAGATGGGCTGTTTACAGATAGGCTAAGTACAGGTGCAGTGATCTGTAAACTGCTCTGACAGCTGGTGCTTAAAGCTAGTGAGGGAGATGTGAGTCTCCAGCTTCAGAGATTTTTGCAATTCGTTCCAGTCATGGGTGGCAGAAAACTGTAAGGAAAGATGACCAAAGGAGGAATTGGCTTTGGGTGTGACCAGTGAGATATACCTGCTGGAGTGCGTGCTACGAGTGGGTGCTGCTATGGTGACCAGTGAGCTGAGATAAGGCGGGGCTATTGACTTCAAGTTCCAGAACGCCTTGCGAAAGGAGGTAGGGAGAGAGAGGAGAAGTGGTGTAGAGGGTAAAACATATGACATAATTAAATTAATGTATACTGGCAATATGCGCAGCATTAAAATTGGTAAGAAAATAACAAAATTCTTTAACCAGGGGCGGGGCCTTCGCCAGGGTTGCAATCTGAGCCCTGCACTCTTCAATAATTGCATTAACGAATTGGCCACTATTCTAGAAAAATCCTCAGCCCCTGGTGTTAGTCTCCACAATTCAGAAGTTAAATGCCTACTCTTCGCAGATGATCTATGCCTGCTGTCACCCACAGCACATGGCTTACAGCAGAGCCTGGACCTGCTAGAACAGTACTGCCAGACCTGGGCCCTGGCAGTAAACCCCAAAAATACTAAAATAATGATTTTCCAGAGAAGATCCAGATCTCAGGGAATTATACCAAAGTTCTCAATTGGTACAAAATATATAGAGTACTTGTCACGCCCTGGTCTTAGTATTTTGTGTTTTCTTTATTTATTTGGTCAGGCCAGGGTGTGACATGGGTTTATTTTGTGTTGTGTTTATGTATGGGGGTTTTTCGTAGGTTTTGGGATTGTGGCTTGGTGGGGTTTTCTAGCATAGTCTATGGTTGCCTGAGGCAGTTCTCAATCAGAGGCAGGTGATTCTCGTTGTCTCTGATTGGGAACCATATTTAGGCAGCCATATTCTTTGAGTGTTTCGTGGGTGATTGTTCCTGTCTCTGTGTTTGTTTTTCACCAGATAGGCTGTATAGGTTTTCACATTCTGTTTGTTGTTTTTGTATTGTTTGTGTTTCATCTTTATTAAACATGTATATTATTAACCATGCTGCATTTTGGTCTGACTCTCCTTCGACAGAAGAAAACAGTACTGTACACCCTGCAATTACTTAGGTTTAAAAATATGCTCAACTGGACACCTTAATGAGTGTGGAAGGAGAGATTGTTAATCAAGCTTGATATTATGGGGGTATGAGCAGTAGCGATGCGTAGGTAAAATCACTGGGGAAGCTAGGAAAAAAGCCATTTTACAACCTATGTGTTGTGATAATTCTGTTTTCTCTATAACTTGTTAGTTCATATGCCTTGCCACTGTGATTATAGGCCTAAAGGCAGAGACAATAAGAAGACAGTGGCAGAATAAATTCAACCAGTATACTGTCTAACACTCTGTCATAGAGTAAATGGTCTATCACTATGTCATGCAGTACACTGTCTATCACTCTGTTATACAGTACACAGTTTCATTTTTGTTGTCCTAGGCTACCTGGCTAAAATACTTGCTTGCTAGCCTAACTTCCTTTCATGCGCAACACTAGCTAGTTAACATTAGCCTACTACATCTAGCTACATATTGAACTTCCATCCTCTCAGGCAAGTAGCACAACAATGTATGAATCAATGGTTGGATCAGAATCACCGTTAGAATCATTGCCAGTATGTAAAATCACAAGTCCATATCCCTATTTTCATTCTTGGCTAATTAATTGAAAGGGACAATTTTAACTAGTTCGCTAGCCACCGAGGACAACAACACAACCACAACGAGATGCAACAACTCAAGTTGTTTCTGCCAATGACATATGCCCTCAATGCGATTTGATAGGAGTGATGCCAAATCCAAATGGGCTACCCTAGATAATTTTTTTGGGTGCGCCAAGACCATTCACAGTTGAGCTCAATCAGTTTAGCTCAATGCTGATTGGCTATTATGTTATACTTTTTTTATCAAGGGAGGCCAAATGCTCGCTGGCTTCCCTTGCAATCAATGCTACGGGCGGCAACAATGTCATACTCTTTTGGACCAGACAGCATCAGATAGTTGTTGTCAATCATGATCAGTGACGTTTACTCTCAGACATTGGGCGGTCATTATTTGCAGATGATGGGGCCTTATGGGAGAGGGGAAGAACTGCCGTACATAGTCAGGAAGGTACAGGAAGTAATTGATGAGGTAGAGCTGTGGGGATTCAGGTTCTCTGCCGAGAAAACTCAGACAGTGTTCTCTACCAGGAGGAGGGTGTGAGATGAGGTACGCTTGAGGTTATATGGGAGAAACTTGTAGAAGGTGGGGTCCTTCAGGTTCCTTGGGGTATACTTTAACACTGGACTAAGTGGTGGGAAAGTGTAAGAAGGTGCTAAATGTGACGGGAAAGGAGTGGGGGGCTGGGCGTTCCTCATTGAGGACCATGCAAAGTGCATTCAGGAAAATATTCAGACCCCTTGACCTTTTCCACATTTTGTTACGTTACAGCCTTATTCTAAAATTGAATAAATTGTTTTTTCCCTCACCAATCTACACACAATACAGCATAATGATAAAGTATAAACATGTTTTTAGAAATGTTTGCTAATTTATCAAATTTAAAAAACTGAAATATCACATTTACAAAAGTATTCAGACCCTTTACTCAGTACTATGTTGAAGCTTCTTTGGCAGCGATTAAAGCAGTGAGTCTTCTTAGGTATGATGCTACAAGCTTGACACACCTGTATTTGGGGAGTTTCTCCCATTTTTCTCTGCAGATCCTCTCAAGCTCTGTCAGGTTGTATGGGGAGCGTTGCTGCACACTTATTTTCAGGTCTCTCCAGAAAATTTCCAGAAGTCCGGGCTTTGGCTTTGCCACTCAAGGATGTTCAGAGACTTGTCCTGAAGACACACCTGAGACTTTAAATGTGATAGGAAAGCATCCAACAGGAAAGTGTGATTATTTCCAGGAAACAGAGACTGTGGAGCATGTATTGCTACAGTGTGGGTAGTATCAGAGGGAAAGAGAGAGACTGAGATCTAGTATGAAAAAGAACGGGATACAGGAAATTAGTTTAAAGAGTATATTGAGTGGAACGTCGTTAGATATAGTCTCAAATATTGTATTATCTTTTTTAAGAGTAACGGGGCTGGCAGGTAGGATTCATTATCTCCCTGTCTTTGTCCCACACTCCAGTGCTATAGGTGGCGGTAATGCACCATAGCGTTGTATGCCAACTGCCGATAAACCCCCACATCGAACAAGAAGAAGACCGTCCCTTTCAGTTAGGTCCGCCTTCGTTTAAAACCAGGCCAGCTGCGCGTGCTTGAATAGAAAGAAGAACATTCTGTGAAGACCAGACATTGAAATGGCATCAGCAGCAGGTAAGGATTGCGAAACTGTATTAATTCGTCTACATATCAGTTTATCAATTTCAATATTAGGTATTAAACATGTAGGCAGCAGTTAAGTACGGTTGTGTGCAGTGCGAGCCATTTAGCTACATTACCTTGTATGGGGGAGGGGTTCTTTCGCTAGCTTTTAATGCTAGCTAACTAGCTATAACTGCTATTGCATTTTTGGAATTACATTTTCAAAACCCCAAGCCTATAACTGTTTTTGAACAGGTTGGGAGTTATTTTCCCGTGAAACTTGCATCTCATTCCTCTAGTTTGCTAGTTCTAACTATAGTATTGTCCGATTGCTCTTACTAGTTAACGTTAGCTAGCTAGCTTTTTCGTTAGCTGAGCGAATGCGCGCCTGTTCTAACGTTAGTTGGTATGGACACTGTAAAACAAGCTGATAAAAGGCGGCCATTTCTTGAATTGAGCTTTGTTTGTCAACTAATAGCCAGGTTTTGGAGACTGCATTTTCCACAAACAATTAGTAAGTTAGACATGGTAAAGAATTAAAGAAGCATGTTCATGATGCCATTTATTATCAAAATGGAACTGTCCTCATGGTTGTTGTATTTTGCAGACTACAGCTCCTATGGACAGGCAGGAGGCCAACCGGGGTAAGTGTATTCTTGCACTGAAAAACGAATGTATATAATTTAACTGTTTATCGCGTTGATAGTAGTCCCCGAACAGTTGTCTGACTCGACGACAATTGTTGTATTGACGAGTCAATGAAGATGGTGGGGGGTGGAGTAGAGCACTAAGGCTGTTTTATTTTTGTAGGTATGGCTCCTATGTGGCTCCGCCCTCTCAGGCTGGCTATGGACAAAACACACAGGTAGGCTACTTTTGTTCTGACCAAAGCCCCTTTCCTTAGCCCCTAGCTTTTTAGGGTTCAATGATCTGAACGGACTCAATGAATTAACACAATCTGAAGCTTCTCTCCTGAATTTGGGAGGGCAGTTTTCAGAAACAGTTTTTTTTCTGAAGAAACAACTGATCTGTAATGGTGTTGGATTATCAATAGTTGACATCTGTTGTTTTTCAGCCGAGTTATGGCCAACCGCAGGGATATGGGTCATACAGCCAGCCGACTGAGTCAACCTATCCCCAAGGTGGTAGCACCTCAAGTGGCTACGCTCAACAGGGTTACAGTCAGCAGCCACCCGCTGCAGGTGGTAACTTCTATCTATTCCAATAAAAACATGGTCCACTAACTGAAATGCATTGTATTCAAAAGCTATACAACTTTTTGTGAGCCCAGCACGCATTGAAATGTACAGTTCTATGCCACTAGCCAAGGGTTGGGCAACTCCAGTCCCCGAGGGCCTGGCTTTCTCCATCCCTAGCAAACACAGCTGATATTCAAATGGTATTCTAAACTGAAGGTCATGATTAGGTGATTTTTGGAGTCAGATGTGTTAGCTGGGGCAAAACTGACACCAATCAGGCCCTCGGACTGGAATTGCCCACCCCCTGCATTAGCCCCTAGTTTGTTGTGGGGCAGCTGGGGCTTGTGTACGCAGTTTAACACTGACTTTTGTTTTTCTCCTCTCAGCTGGTTATGCCACCACTCCTGCTGCCCCCCAGGGTTACAGCCAGCCAACCCAGGGGTATGGAGCTGCAGGGTATGCTGCAGCCCCTGCTGCTGCCACCACCGCCAGCAGCAGCCAGGGCTCTTATGGGGTCCAGGGTGGCTATGGAGCCCAGACTGCATACCAGGGATATGGGCAGCAGCCGGCCGCTGGAGCACCACCCAGGTGTGTCTTTGAGCCCTCAAATTTCACTCTTAAACATTTGCTTAACTGTCAGCTCAAGCTCCTTTATCATATTAACCAGTGTTCTGGTATGTGCCATTTGGCAGGTACTTTAATCCAAAGTAACTTAGTCACGCATGTACTGGGAATCTAACTTACGAGCCTTGGTAGTATCCCACCCATCAAATAAGATGCTATTGATCATACACATTTAGCAGATGTTATTACGAGTGAAGCCAAATGCCATGTATTTGCTAATCTGAGAAAGACCAAGCTGCATTATGCCATCTGGAGGTTTGACCCAATTTCTCTTGGCCTCATCTCTTGTCCCCACAGCTACAGCACCAGCAGCCAGCCACCCACCAGCTATGAGCAGAACTCCTACTCTCAGGCACCCCAGCAGGGCTCATACTCCCAGCCGCCACAAGGTGGTGGATACCAGAGCCAGCAGAGTGGCTACACCCAACAGGGTGCCGGTTACCAGGCACCTCAGGCCCCTCCACCCCAGCAACAGGCCCCACCTTCCAGCTATGCTCCCACATCCGGGGGGTCCTACAGTCAGCCACCTGCCAGCCAGTATGGACAACAGGGTGGACCAGGAGGCAGCTATGGTCAGCAGGGTGAATATAGAACACCTAGCCAGTACAGTAAGTCTTATGGCATTGTATGATTTTTATACTGGTTTATCTTCATAGTTCTTAATTGTGGTGGGTCCTAACTGTCTGCTCTCTCCCCAGGCAACTACAGGCAGGATCATTCCAACGGACGGGGCTACTCGGGGCCAGAGTCGGGTGGATATAGGGGCCGCGGTGAGGGCCGAGGCATGGGTGGGGGGGAGAGCCGGGGCCGCGGCCGTGGAGGGTTTGACCGCGGCGGGATGATGCGTGGTGCCGGCATGCGTGGTGGAATGAGCAGAGGCATGGGGTAAGTGCTCGCCCATCCTCTCACTTCATCAAATCTTTTCTCCTACAGGAGCAGAGTGAGGCCTGCACAGGGCTGAGAGTGGCACATCACCCCTCACTGGATAGGGCAGTTAGTCAAATTAAGCTCGGCAGAAAGGCATGATACACACGATTTCTGCAGTTGGAATTATGTGGGGAGTTGAGGCATAGGATAGGATGTAGGTTACATTTTATACTATACTGAACAAAAATATAAATGCTGCATGTAAAGTGATGGTCCCACATTTCATGAGTTACTATAAAAGATCCCAGAAATGTTCCATATGTACAAACAGCTTATTTCTTTCAAATGTGTGTACGTTTGTTAACATCCCTATTTAGCATTTCTCCATTGCCATGCAATTGGCTTGCTGACTGCAGGAATGTCCACGAGCTGTTGCCAAATAATTTAATGTTTATGTCCATGTTAAGAGTGCCCCATAATGGGGTGATGGTATGGGCAGGCATAAGCTGTGGACAACAAACACTAAGTTCTGAGACCAACAGATGCATATCTGTATTCCCAGTCATGTGAAATCCATACATTAGGGCTTAACACTTATTTCAATTGACTAATTTCCTTATGAACTGTAACTGCTTTTGACATTTGTGCGTGTTATTTTTATTCAGTATAGCTTGATGACCACATCCTTTAAAATATTATGTGAAATCAGTCATCACCCTTGTAGATGTATGTTGTGCCACTGCTTGCTGCTCTCAGCCCTCCTACTGTATGGCCAAAGGTAAGAAGGTATCCACGAGCTAAAGACTATCAGCAAATATCTCCCCTTTGGCCCCCTAGTCTAGGGGTGTCACTCATTCCACGGAGGACATAGTATCTGCTGGTTTTAATTTTTTCCTTCAATAAGACTGAGACAACCAGGTGAGGGGAGTTCCTTACTAATTGGTGACCTTAATTCTTCAATTGAGTTAAAAGGAGTGTAAATCCGCTGACACTCGGCCATCCGTGGAATTAGTTTGAGATGTGACCTAGACCCTCCCAACTGAACTTTGTCAAGCAAGTACCAGTTGGCCATCTTCTGGGTAGCCAATGTTGAGAGATTTTTCTGTGGAAATTATTTTCAATCACAGGAGCACACAAGAGCCAAAGTCAGTTGGGATAATAAGTGGCAGGCATGTTTATTCTACAAGGATGCCAGTAGGCCTTTTTGAATGAGGGCACTTCTGGTCACATTCAAATAAATGGTCATGAAGGAGTGCATTTTGGATAGGCTATTCAACCACATGTTATTATAATGGGACTATGAGTGAAATTAATTAAATCTTTCTGGTCTTTATTTTTTTGAATTCAGGAAATAATTTTCTATAGATTTATCCATTTCTCATTTTGAAGGTATTTAGTTTGTGTGTAGACTTGTGGCACTCCTTTAGGTATACCATGCTACAATTGTGTGAGCTGGACATGCACTTGGGAACTTATACAGTCGGGCAAAAAAGTATTTAGTCAGCCACCAATTGTGCAAGTTCTCCCACTTAATAAGATGAGAGAGAGGCCTGTAATTTTCATCATAGGTACACTTCAACTATGAGAGACATGATGAGAAAAATCCAGAAAATCACATTGTAGCATTTTTAATGAATTTATTTGCAAATTATGGTGGAAAATAAGTATTTGGTCACCTACAAACAAGCAAGATTTCTGGCTCTCACAGACCTGTGACTTCTTCTTTAAGAGGCTCCTCTGTCCTCCACTTGTTATCAGTATAAAAGACACCTGTCCACAACCTCAAACAGTCACACTCCAAACTCTACTATGGCCAAGACCAAAGAGCTGTCAAAGGACACCAGAAACAAAATTGTAGACCTGCACCAGGCTGGGAAGACTGAATCTGCAATAGGTAGGCAGCTTGGTTTGAAGAAATCAACTGTGGGAGCAATTATTAGGAAATGGAAGACATACAAGACCACTGATAATCTCCATCGATCTGGGGCTCCACGCAAGATCTCACCCCGTGGGGTCAAAATGATCACCTGAACGGTGCGCAAAAATCCCAGGTGAATGACCTGTAGAGAGCTGGGACCAAAGTAACAAGGTCTACCATCAGTAACACACTACGCCGCCAGGGACTCAAATCCTGCAGTG
Source organism: Oncorhynchus tshawytscha (assembly GCF_018296145.1). Classification (NCBI taxonomy): domain Eukaryota; kingdom Metazoa; phylum Chordata; class Actinopteri; order Salmoniformes; family Salmonidae; genus Oncorhynchus; species Oncorhynchus tshawytscha. The sequence continues at coordinate 29,012,726 of NC_056461.1, read as the reverse complement.
CCTGACGTGTCCCCCTGCTTAAGCCAGTACATGTCCAGGCCCGTCTGAAGTTTGCTAGAGAGCATTTGGATGATCCAGAAGAAAATTGGGAGAATGTCATATGGTCAGATGAAACCAAAATATAACTTTTTGGTAACTCAACTCGTTGTGTTTGGAGGACAAAGAATGCTGAGTTTCATCCAAAGAACACCATACCAACTGAAGCATGGGGGTGGAAACATCATGCTTTGGGGCTGTTTTTCTGCAAAGGGACCAGGGCTACTGATCTGTGTAAAGGAAAGAATTAATGGGGCCATGTATTGTGAGATTTTGAGTGAAAACCTCCTTCCATCAGCAAGGGCATTGAAGATGTAACGTGGCTGGGTCTTTCAGCATGACAATGATCCCAAACACACCGCCCGAGCAACGGAGTGGCGGCTTCGTAAGAAGCATTTCAAGGTCCTGGAGTGGCATAGCCAGTCTCCAGATCTCAACCCCGTAGAAAATCTTTGGAGGGAGTTGAAAGTCCGTGTTGCCCAGCAACAGCCCCAAAACATCATTGCCAACAAAGGGTACATAACAAAGTATTGAGAAACTTTTGTTATTGACCAAATACTTATTTTCCACCATAAATTGCAAATAAATTCATTAAAAATCCTACAATGTGATTTTTATGGAAAAAATTCTCATTTTGTCTCTTAGTTGCAGTGTACCTATGATGAAAATTACAGGCCTCATCTTTTTAAGTGGGAGAACTTGCACAATTGGTGGCTGACTAAATACTTTTTTGCCCCACTGTAGCTCAACCTGTATACATAAAGTACAGTTATGCATTTAGCCATGTTAGGTTTTGATGTTAGTCGTTCAGTATGTCAACATTTTAGTGAAATGGTCTAAAGCATACACCTCTGAATATTTGTTCAGAGTTGGTGTTGGGGGCGGGGGGGGTTGTATTTGTTTTAAAAAAAAAAAAAGGTGAATGCATTGCTTTGTCACGTCAAGGCTATCTATTTATATCACTATCGTCTACCAGTGCTTATTGTATTGGTCAAATCAAAAGGTTTAAAATCAGAGGCACCTTTACCTTAGTTTGCACTGAACATACTTAATGTTTAATTACCCCAATAATCACAAATGCAATTCATTCACCTTTCTTACACACAGGTAAGAAACAAATAAGTGTAAAAATGGTATAACTTCAAATGTATTGCTGAAGTGCACTTTTCTTTAACATGCTTTGTCGCATTTATATGCTACAGGTAACAAAGTGAGATCCATGTAAACACACCAATACTTTTACAGTACCACAACTCAGTTCTGGGTCTGTGCCAGCAGCCTTTTGAAAAGGGGACAATATCGGTGGTGTCAACAAGAGGTGGCCAAAAATGTCCCCCAAAAAAGTCAATGTCATCAAGGGGGGGAAAAACGTTTTTAGAAAGCAAAATGTTATTTAGTGACAATTATTGGTTGCATTTTTTTTGCTTTGTAATCAAAAAATATTGTGTAAAACAATGTGTTTATTGGCTGAAATTTTACTTGAAATGATTGAATGTACCATAAGTTATTTGTAACAATTGTCTCAGGTACAGCTCTGAATAGTAAAGGCTGAATAGTAAAGGCTCCCATGTTATGGAATTTTGTGAGGGGGGGGGGGTAGTTTTTATAATGACCTTATCCTCTAAGCCTGAAGTCTATGGTCAAATTATGGTTGTATAGTACTTTTCAAATCCAACTAGATCACTGGTCTGTAACTTGAGCTGCATCTGAAACAATTCAAATATATCCTGTTGTGTAAAATACAAGGGTTTTCTACCCCAGAGGTAATAAAGATTAAAGCCGCCCCATTATGCCAAACATTGATACTCGTAGAAAGTTATTGAGTTCATATATTGTATTCAGCAAGGGAACCCATAGATCACAAACGTTGTATAGACCCCTACCCCTGTCAAGATTCTATAGTTCCTTTAAAGATTCAAAGTGTCTTTTGGGGGGTTAATGGCTAAGTTAGTTTCTTGGGCATTTTATAAATAAGAGCTAGTCAGGACTGTGCCAAATCTCCCCCATCCCTATGTGGTACAAAGTGGCTGTTAAAGGGATATCGTCTTCATATCTCCGCTTATTCCCCCAGCATCACTGGAGACAGAGGTGGCTTCAGTAAGCCTGGTGGTAAGTTTAATGACAATTACAAGACGATAATACACTAGACCACCTAACACATGTATACATTTGTATCTACTTGTTGTGTTGTATTTTCTAGCCAAAGGGGAAAACAAAAAAATATATGGCTGGTTCATTAGGGTTTTTCTCACACACTGCTTTGAGGGTATTTTCAATATCAAGCGTCCACTTGATTACTATTTTTAAAGTGTTCCCACTGATATTTTTTTATATGCTGCCCCAAGCCAATGAAGCCATTAGGCTTTTCACCACTTTTCTAAATATTTATTTTGTGAATGTGGTCTTTTGATTATTTAACTTTCAAAGTAGGTTAATTTTCAGCCTTAGGTGTTTTGGGTGTTCAGTTCATTTGAAAACACTTTTTATATATTTGCCCAAATTTGGGTTTCAAGAATCTAATTTCTAAGGTTGCAACACCATGTTTATTTTTATACAAAGGGGAATGCTCAGAGGAGCATGTGTGCCAGGGTAAAGTCAACCTGCAGCATGTGGGATAGATCAGGCAAATGTGCTTACTAACGTTTGGTCTCTTGTCTTCTCTCTTTGTGGATGGGCAATAGGACCAGACTCAGACACAGGTGAGTTCATCATGCCATGTATCAAACCCAGCAATGTTTGTGTGCGTCAATTTATTAATGTTTCTTTTTAAACAGGCCTTACTCTGTCCACAGGACGCCCAGAGGAACAGGATGACTCTGAGAACAACACTATTTACATCACTGGCCTGACGGAGAATGCAACGCTGCCCGAAGTCGCTGACTTTTTCAAGCACAGTGGAATAATCAGGGTTGGTACTGGACTCTGTTGCAGTTTGGAGGCTTTTGAAAAGTATTGACTGAAGAATTGGGTGATATAACTTAACCCCATTTGGTAAAAGACCAATTCCATGTTATGGCAAGTTTTCCATCTTTCAGATCAACAAGCGCACAGGTCTGCCTGCTATCAACATTTACACCGACAAAGATTCAGGGAAACCAAAGGGTGATTGTACTTTGTCTTATGATGAGCCCCCATGTGCCAAAGCTGCAGTTGAGTGGTTTGATGGTGAGTGTCTTTTTGGGGGGGTACTAACTAATTGCCCTTTGGTAATTTTTAGGGCTTCATGCATAATCTTAGCAGAGTTCTTTCAGTAAATGTTGGTATTGAATATGTACCCCTCTTCCCCCTTCTACCTAGGCAAAGACTTTCAGGGGAAGAAGCTAAAGGTGTCGATGGCTCGCCGTAAGCCCATGATGGGGATGATGCGAGGAGGCATGTCCATGAGGGGTGACCGGGGAGGCATGATGAACCGTGGAGGTATGTTCTGCCAAATCCTGTTCCACACATCTGGAATGGACATCTCCAAATGGTTATGTATATGTTTCACTTGTAGCGTTTTAGGATATCTTTAGGGATGTAACGGTGATTGCCAAAAAGCAATCTGTTTTTATCTCAATGGACCATTCACGCGAATCATGCCTATGGACTGAGCACAAAGTTAAACGTGGTGAACTTATTACAAAAGTAGTTATTGATTAGTTTAAAAATGTAGGAAAATAATGCATCAGTGATTCATGTTTCCTGCCACTTTCAGAAGTAATACACATTTCTGTGCACCTGTGTTGTGTAGCCACTTAGCATGCCTAAACAGTAATTTTTAAAGGTTATTCCCAATAATCTTCCCTATGAAATATTGACTGCAAAGTAGGCCTACCTGGCAGAATGATATGATTTGTATCAATCGGGTGGGCATTTGCTTTACAAACTCTCCCATCACATGAAACACTGTTAGCCACCCTGGAAAAAATAATGGGGAAACTCAAAACCAGGAAACTAAAGATTATCTTAATGAACCTTAAACCCAGAACGAGCCTGACTTCCCCACCCCAGGGCACTATTTGCTGTTTGTGCTTTAGAAAGTTGGGAGTATTGAGATTAATCATGTTTAATATACTTGTTCTCTGAAAGTAGACTTTCTTGACTTGCTTTTCTGTTTCCGTGTGAATTGTTGGGCCCTTACCAATTTGCATCTTGGTAGATTGTTACACTGAGTTTTCTTTCTGAACACTGACTGTTTGTTATCCATTGGTCACTCTTAGGGCCAGGAATGATGAGCCATGGTGGTCCAATGGGACGTGGTGGGGAGCGTGGTGGATTTATCCCCAGGGGTGGTCCCCGTGGCATGGGCAGTCCTCATGGCATGGGTAGAGGTGGTCCCTCAGGGGGCAACATGCAGCAGAGAGCAGGAGACTGGGAGTGCCCTAAAGAGTGAGTACTAACAAAAAAGTACATTGTTCAGTCTTTAACTGCCTTTCTCTGTGGTTTGGGGTAGTCCTGACTGAGGCTTGTGATTGCAGGGGCTGCGGTAACCAGAACTTTGCCTGGAGAATGGAGTGTAACCAGTGCAAATCACCCAAACCAGAAGGCTTTGGACCACCTTTCTCCCCTTCAGGTAATGCTTTGCTTAAAAATATCTACTTCATGAAGTATACATTTTAGTAGGGGAAAGCTATACATAGTCTTCCTTCCAACCAACACATTGTCTTGTTTCTAGGTGGCGATCGTGGTAGGGGTGGCCCAGGCATGCGTGGGCGTGGAGGGATGGACCGTGGCGGTCCAGGGGGCCCTGGAGGCTTCCGTGGAGGCAGGGGTGGTGATCGTGGATTCAGAGGACGTGGTGGCATGGAAAGAGGAAGTTTCGGCGGCAGGGGCCGTGGTGGCCCTCCCATGGATGACATGGGGGGCCGAGGCAGGAGGGGTATGGGCCCCCCCGGCAAGATGATGGAAATGAAGTGAGTAAAGTATTATTCACATTCAGCCAGCTCCCATCAAACAAGCTTCTAATGCCCACTTGGGGTGCTCACATTTAAACCCCCACATAGTTTCACATTTTGGCAACAGAAGTTACTTGATTGCATTGTAAGCCTGAATTAATGGAAAGGGAAAGTCCAAAAGAAATTCCGAAGCTGTTTTGAATAAATCTGTCAAGGTTGTTTAACGGAAATGTTTATTCCCTCCAGGGGAGACCATCGCCAGGACCGCAGAGGTCGTCCCTACTGAAGGATACAACGCTTGAATAAATTCCCATGTTATACAGGATTTATTTTTAAATGAACATTTTAAACTTATCTCCATATTTATAAATGGTTAATGGTGGGAATTTGTGGTTCAATATTTGGCTTCGGTGACATTTTTAATTTTTATTTTTCCAGTGTTATTTTTTAATTTTTTTTGTTCCTGTCTGGTTGAACATTTGTGAACCTGTGGCAAACACATGCTGTTGTGTACAGATAAATTGTGAGATTGTATTTGTGAAACCTTGTGATAAGCAAAACATTTTTTTTTACCTATTCTGCCCTCTCTGACCATGTTGAATTAAAAAATGTGAAAATGTAGTCTCTTTTTCCTGTAAAAGGGGTTTGTCTACTGATTCAGTAATGGAATGATCATCGTTTCACTACAGATTTAAGGAAATGTTGACGTATCATTGTGGACGGCTGGATAGTTACGCAGACTGTCTAGCTTACCATGACATTCGAGAGATGGGGCCCAAGATGTATGCTTGCTCAAAGGAGTTGTACATATTGCTTATGCTTATCCTATGGTGACATCATGCTTCAAGTGATGGAATTACAATGCCCCTGGTTAATTTCACCAGTAAGCCTATGGGCTCATGAGTCTTCTCAAGTACAGAAGCTAGTGTGGTCAATTTCCTGCCAAGAAACCACTATTAAACACCAATAATAATAAGAGACATGCTTTGGCCAAGAAACACAAGTAGTTGACTGGTGGAAATATGTCCTTTGGTCTAAGCCAAAATTTGAGATTTTTGTCTTAGTGAGATGCAGAGTAGGAGAATGGATGATCTATGCGTGTGATTCCAACCATGAAGCATGGAGGTGTGACGGTGTGGGGATGCTTTGCTGGTGACGCTGATGTATTGAGAATTCAAGGCACACTTAACCAGCATGTACCACAGCATTCTGCAGTGATACGCCATCCCATCTGCTTTGTGCATAGTGGGATGATCATTTGTTTTTCAACAGAACAATGACCCAACACATCTCCAGGTTGTGTAAGGGCTATTTGACCAAGAAAGAGTGGAGTGCTGCATCAGATGACCTGGCCTCCACAATCACCAGACCACATCCCAATTGAGATGGTTTGGGATGAGTTGGACTGCAGAGTGAAGGAAAAGCAGCCAACAAGTGCTCAGCATGTGTGGGAGCTCCTTCAAGACTGCTGGAAAAGCATTCCAGGTGAAGCTGGTTGAGAGTGCAAAGCTGTTATCAAGGCAAAGGGAGGCAAATGATTAATCTAAAATAGAAAATATACACTACTGTTCAACTTTGGGATCACTTAGATGTCCTTTTCCATGAAAGCATACATGAAATTAGTTGCAAAACGAATAGGAAATATAGTCAAGACATTGACAAGGTTATAATGATTTTTAATTTAAATCCATTTGCAGCAGTTACAGCCTTGCAGACCTAATGCCTAAGCATTCTAGTTGTCAATTTGTTGAGGTAATCTGAAGAGATTTCACCCCATACATCCTGAAGCACCTCCCACAAATTGGATTGGCTTGATGGGCACTTCTTACGTACCATACCATACGGTCAAGCTGCTCCCACAACAACTCAATAGGGTTGCGATCCGGCGACTGTGCTGGCCACTCCATTATAGACGGAATACCAGCCGACTGCATCTTCCCTAAATAGTTATTGCATAGTTTAGAGCTGTGCTTTGGGACATTGTCCTGTTGTAGGAGAAAATTGGCTCCAATTAAGCACCATCCACAGGGTATGGCGTTGCAAAATGGAGTGATAGCCTTCTTTAAGATCCCTTTTACCCTGTACAAATCTCCCACTTTCCCACCACCAAAGCACTCCCGGACCATCACATTGCCTCCACCATGCTTGACAGATGGCGTCAAGCACTCCTCCAGCATCTTTTCATTTTTTCTGTGTCTCACAAATGTTCTTCTTTGTGATCCGAACACCTCAAACTTAGATTTGTCTGTCCATAACACTTTTTTCCAATCTTCCTCTGTCCAGTGTCTGTGTTCATTTGCCCATCTTCATCTTTTCTTTTTATTGACCAGTCTGAGATAGGGCTTTTTCTTTGCAACTCTGCCTAGAAGGCCAGCATCCCAGAGTCGCCTCTTCACTGTTGATGTTGAGACTGGTGTTTTGCGGTACTATTTAATGAAGCTGCCAGTTGAGGACTTGTGAGCCATCTGTTTCTCAAACTAGACACTAATGTACTTGTCCACTTGCTCAGTTGTGCACCGGGGCCTCCCACTCCTCTTTCTATTCTGGTTAGCGCCAGTTTGTGCTGTTCTGTGAAAAGAGTAGTACACAGCATTGTACGAGATCTTCAGTTTCTTGGCAATTTCTCTCATGGAATAGCCTTCATTTCTCAGAACAAGAATAGACTGACGAGTTTCAGAAGGAAGTTATTTGTTTCTGGTCATTTTGAGCCTGTAATCTAACCCACAAATGCTGATGCTCCAGATACTCAACTAGTCTAAAGAAGGCCATTTTTATTGCTTCTTTAATCGGGGCAACAGTTTTCAGCTGTGCTGATGTAACAGTATAGCTTCCGTCCCTCTCCTCGCTCCTACCTGGGCTCTAAACCAGGGACCCTTTTGCACACATAGACAACAACCATCCTCGAAGCATCATTACCCATCGCTCCACAAAAGCCGTGGCCCTTCAGAGCAAGGGGAACAACTACTTCAAGGTCTCAGAGTGAGTGACTTCACCGATTGAAACGCTATTAGCGCGCACCCCGCTAAGCATTTCACATCGGTTACACTGACATAATTGCAAAAGTGTTTTCTATTGATCAATTAGGTTTTTAAAATGATAAACTTGGATTAGCTACCACAACGTGCCATTGGAACACAGAAGTGATGGTTGCTGATAATGGGCCTCTGTACGCATATGTAGATATTCCATTAAAAATCAGCCATTTCCAGCTACAATAGTCATTTACAACATTAACAATGTCTACACTGTATTTCTGATACATTTTATGTCATCTTAGTGGACAAAAAACAAGCTTTCCTTTCAAAACAAGGACATTCCTTAAGTGACCCAAACTTTTAAACAGTAGTGGATTTTGATTTGTTAAACACTTTTTTTGGTTACTACATGATTTCATATGTGTTATTTCATAGTGTTGATGTCTTCACCATTATTTTACAATGTAGAAAAATAGCAAAAATGAAGAAAAACCCTTGAATGAGTAGGTTGTGTCCAAACCTTTGACTGGTACTGTATATATATTTTTTATCGTGCTAAAAAATGATTTTGCCTGACTTTCCTGAAAATGTAGCTTTGTTGTTTAAATTTGACACTTCGCGGCCACCATTGTTTGACAGGTGACTGCAGTTTGGATTGAATTGTGGGTCTTATCAACCCCACAAGTGATCAAAGTTCTTCACTCGCTCCCTCGAGCTAAATCAAAGGCCGAGGGGGTAACTTTATTTTTATTTTTTATTAACAATACATTAAGCACATGGGGGAACACAAGAATACATAGATTACAAACAATGGACAATCGAGCTAGGGGGTACAATATCACATTACAATTACACAAGGACCTTAAGGGACATATATATATACTTACAATTCTAACAGCTTTTTTGTTAGTAGAGCATTTAACCGTCTTAAAATAAAGTTAAATTTATTTTTGTAGGGTAAGAAAATGTGGTTTTCTGTTTGTAAATTTACATTTGTGTCTATGAAATTTGGCCAAAAGAATAATTAAATTAATTACATAAAAATGTTTCAGCTTATTTCTAACGTATGTTAAGAATCCAAACAGTACATCTCTCCACAATAGTGTAAAATCTTCATAAATGTGTTAAATTATAAACCTACTGATGTCTTGCCACAGTTTTCTTACATGCATACAATGCCAAAAAAAATGCAACACTGTTTCTGGGTGGTCATTACAAAAGGAGCAATTTGAGTTGATGTTTTCCTTAAACTTCTTCATATAGTGGTTGGCAGGATAATATTTATGAATAATTTTAAAGGAAACTTCCTTAATTTTGCTAACAAGTAGGTATGTGTGTGGCAACATCCAAACTTTTTTCCAACAGATATTATCAAAAAATCCATTCCAATAAGGCATGGCATAAGGTATAGATACAACATCCTGCTGAAACAAGGTTCGTATCACTCTGTTGTTGAATGGACCAAAAGAGAAACAAATCTTTCCTACTGATGAGTCAACAGGGTCAATAGAAGGTAGGCTCTGAGGGTCAGGTCTTGACACGTTCCTGAATAACATAGCAACACCTGAGGGAATGGCATCTAAAACAATTGCAAAATCTTTAGGTGTTACAGGGACCTTGTAAAGTGATAAGAATTCCTTATAACTGAGTAAAAGACCCTCTGCATTTACCAGTTGGCTCACCAATAGGATATTATTTCGGAACCAATATTCTAAAAACAAAGAAGTATTTTTATACAATATATCCCGATTATTCCATATATAATAACTGTGTGGAGAAAAATTGTGTTTATAAATTAAGGACCATGATAAGAAAACCTGCCGATGAAAAGCAGAAAGTTTCACTGGAACTTTGTCAATATTATAATTGAAAAACAACATGAAGTTAAGGCCACCAAAAGTAGAGAAGACATGATGAGGAATAACATTCCAGATAGAAGTGGGTCTTCTTAGGAATTGTTTTATCCAATTGATCTTAAAAGTATTATTTAAAGTAGTAAAGTCCAGAAAATTCAGTCCACCATTCTCATAAGTGTTCATTACAACAGTTTTCCTAATGTAATGGGTACGGTTTCTCCAAAGAAAGTTGAAAAGCATCTGGTCAATTTCCTTGCTTATTTTACTCTGAAGATATAAAGATAGAGCACCATATGTTAGTCTAGAGATACCTTCAGCCTTGGTTATTAGGACTCTACCTTTTAAAGATAAGTCCCTCTGTAGCCCTTGATTTAGCTTCTTCTGTGGTTTTTTAATAAGAGGGTTAATAATTTAGTAAGCCTCTAGACTTCTGATCCTTTTTAATGGTTATGCCTAAATATGTAAGTTCTTCTTTTACTGGAATACCGTAATATGAAGGTGTCACACAATCTTTGACAGCTATGAGTTCACATTTATTAATGTAAAGATATAGACCAGACGCTTTGGGGGTAACGTTCGTGAATTGGACCTCCACTTAAAATGGCAATTAAACTGCATCCGGTTTCGACGGGAATTCCCGGAGGGAAAGTGGCGAGTGTTGAGGGGTAAAAAATAACGTGTTTGGACCGCAGACTGATCTCGCTTCCTCCCATCTTTGAGGACATGTATTTCCTTTGCTAAATCGGTTACTCGAATATCTTGTCAATATAATAGACAGTCTTTGTCATAAACCAGTGTTGGACTTGGCCGAGCATCTACGCCACACACGTTTCTTCCCCTATTCGCACCAGGATCAGTGCTGAACGCTCCGCTCGGGAGAATCATCGAGCTAAACACGGCTTCCATTGCCGTGGTAGCCCCACTCCGTCTAGCTGAACTACTAGTAAATAACTACAGTGGGTTACCTCTTCGGCGTTACTTCATGGGTACGGTGTCGCGGTCGTTCATAGGCAAGCTAGCTAGCAGTATCATCCCTCCAGCGCTAGCTAGTAGCCTGCTAACGTTAGCAGCTCAGTGTTGATTCCTTTGACTCCATCTACCGCTGACACTGGTGCAAATGAGTGAACCGGGGAAGAGTTTGCTTTCTTCCCCTACTTCTTCAGGGGGGCAACCTGTGGGGTCTGACACCTACAAAGGCTGGCTGTATAAATGGACTAACTACTTGAAGGGCTACCAACGTCGGTGGTTTGTCCTTAGCAACGGCCTTCTGTCATATTACAGGTAATTGCTAGCAGCTAGCTATGCTACCCTTAGAAAGCTAGTTAGATAGCTAGCTGCGTTAATGCAAGCAAAGTCAAGTGCAGTTTAGAACCAATCCCATAGTGAATGTAATTTCAGATGAATCATGTAGTTGAGTCTATAGACTGCTTGGCGTGCATAATTAATACAAATGCAGCAACGTTAACAGGTGACTTTAGAACTGCTGTAGTTGGACCAATATTACTCACCAAAACAAGTCTGTTAAGATATTTGGCAATTGAGAATAGCATGCCATGATGAGCATCATCCCACAGTAAGGCGTTTCTCTAGTCAGTCAATGACTGGGCATAAATGCAGAATGTGTGGGAGATAATTAGGCAAAAGCAGAAAAAAATAAACGTATCAGACTCTAAATGAATGAATATACACTCAGTGGACAATTTATTAGGTACACCCATCTAGTACTTGGCCAAACCCCCCTTTGCCCCGAATAATTCAGGCTGTTATGGAGGCAATGTTCAGGTGCACTGTGACGTTCAAACGTTGCTCAATTGGTATCAAGGGACTCCCCCACACCATTACACCACCACCACCAGCCTGTACTGTTGACACTAGGCAGGATGGTGCCATCGACTCATGCTGCTAATTCCAAATCCTGACTCTACCATCAGCATGAGGCAGTAGGGACCGGGATTCGTCGGACCAGGCAATGTTTTTCCACTCCTCAATTGTCCAATGTTGGTGATCACATGCCCACTGGAGCCATGTCTTCTTGTTTTTAGCTGATAGGAGTGGAACTTGGTGTGGTCATCTGCTCCAATAACCCATCCATGATAAGGACCGACGAGTTGTGTGTTCCGAGATGCCGTTCTGCACACCAGTGTTGTACTGCGCCGTTATTTGCCTGTTTGTGGCCAGCCTATTAGCTTGCCCAATTCTTGCAATTCTTTCTCAACAGCTGTTTTCGCCCACAGGACTGCCGCTGACTGGATGACGTTTGTTTGTCGCACACTGCCGTGCGTGAAAAGCACAGGAGCCCGGCCATTTTTGAGATACTGGAATCAGCGCGCATGGCACCGACGATCATACCACGCTCTGTCGCTTAGGTCACTCGTTTTGCCCATTCTAGCCATACTGGTCAACAGGATGGTGTAACTAATAAACTGACCAATGAGTCTATATTTATGGTTGCATATATGATGACATTTGCACATTTCATGTAGATAATTGTTATAGATGAAGCTGTGAATAATATTTTAGGTGAGATTCATATTGGAATAGCTTTTTTTGTGGGTGGGGGGTTATTTTACAGGAATGATTGTCAGCGTGTACGACACTGCATATCTATGTAGCAACCTACGAGACCCACCTAGGTCGTTACATTTCTTTATGATGTATAAGATGTCTGACATGTTTTATCTGATGCTTTTAGAACGTGTGGTCCTCTAATTCAGTAACGGCCTTCACAGTTGTTAGGCACAGTTCCCTAAAACCAGTTAAGAGTGATGTCAGCCAGACTGTTATGCACTCATTGTGAGGTATTTGTCAGAGGTGTGTGTAGACACACTTGGACATCACCACTTTCCCCGGCTGCCCTACAGTGTTTGATGGGAATGCATGACTGCTCTGCCATGTGTGTTTGTCACTGAACTCTTGAGTACCAGCACAGAATAAAGAGTTAAATGCCCTGGCATAACCAACGCATGCTCATTGCACTGACATGCACACACAAATACACTGCCTAGCACTCACATCGGCTATGCTCAAGTAGGTGCAGGTGTAACAAACCATGAGATACTGTACTCCTATGAAATATAAATAATTGCATGTGTGTGTGGCTGGATTTGTGTGGTGTGCATGTGTGTGTGCCGTGTTGTGACATTTCTGTCTCTGTAGAACTAGATTTAGTCAGCAGACTCTTCCCTTGTCTCTGTGTGTGTACGTGTGTTGGTGTGTGTGCGTCTCTGTGCATTAGGACTCAGGCAGAGATGGCCCACACTTGCCGTGGCACCATCTCCCTGACCACGGCACACATTGAAGTGGGTGACGCGTGCCACCTGGTGCTAACCAGCGGAGGGCGGAGCTACCACCTGAAGGCCACCTCAGATGGGGAGAGTCAGCGCTGGGTCTCTGCCCTCCAACAGGCTAAGGCCAACGCCAGTCACATGATGCACCAATCAGGTGAGAGACAATGGAAAATTATATGTTTGAGTGGATTGGGATGTTTTTAAATGGTAGAGTGGGTGAAGAATGTTTAGCTTACATTCAAAATAAATTATGACAACACTGTATGATTTGTGGCTTTACTGCTGTACATGACACAGTGATTTGTGACCCTTTTGAAAGGAATTAGAATTTACATTATGAAAAAGTTATGCCGAAGTATTGAGACTAGGATATTTGACCTTTTACCTTACCTTTACCTTGTCTCATTGGAGGTGAAAATGTATATTGGGACATTAACTGCAGGTTCTGTTTTTGGAATTTAAGGTTAGGCACCCGAGGTAAACAAATCTTATAATGTAGCGTTCCGTGTCAAGGTTACCAGCATCATTCATGCAATCAACCACAAGGTGGCTTGCTCAATAAATGTTGACCGTTTGGGACAAGTGTTCCTGTTTTCTCAATTTTTTAATTTACCTTTATTTAACTAGGCAAGTCAGTTAAGAACAAATTCTTATTTTCAATGATGGCCTAGGAACAGTGGGTTAACTGCCTTGTTCAGGGGCAGAACAACAGATTTGTACCGCGTCAGCTCAGGGATTCGAACTTGCAACCTTTCAGTTACTACTACAACGCTCTAACCAACCACTAGGCTACCCTGCCGCCCCACTAGGCTACCTTGCCGCCCCACTAGGCTACCTTGCCGCCCCACTAGGCTACCCTGCCGTATAATGCAACATTTGAATATAATTATTGTGGTGGTTGGTTCTGTTCCATTAAAAACCTCCAATGGAGACTGTCACTTATCAGTCATTTCAACAAGCTATCGTGTGGCTTTTTTGCTAATTGCATTGCTAAGAGTGGGCACTGCTCTGGTGTCCTTGAGAATTAACTTTCTTGATTGAACTGTAGTTTTAAGCTGTCTCCACCGATTGCTGGTTTAAGTCCAGTTCTCTGATATGCACTTAGTGAGCTTGTGGGAAAGAGGGTGACTGCGAAGGATGGTGCAAGGGCACAGCTTGTAATGACATCTCTCTCTCTCTTTCTCTTCTCTCTCGGCTCTACATCTAATTTCTATCTTCCCTCACACACTTGCTCTCTCTTTCTCTCCATACCCCTCCCTTTTTGAGTATGACGACAGCCGGAGTTGAATGAAGTGACCTTCCAGCATTTATACTCCTCCTCCCACTGCTATGGGGAGAGAGATGCTTCATATTTCCATTAAGACTATTTTCTCTCTATCTGCACTGTAGAGAAAGAGATTCAGTGCAGCCTCCTAATGAGTTTTCCTCTGTAAGTATTTATTACCTGCAATAACTATATTGAGGAAATAATTGTCAAGTTAGCTATAGTGGAGGGGTTGGTGTGTGTATTTGTGAGTGGATTCATTCCCTGTGTGGTACTGTGTCCTCATGGTAATTCGCTTTGACAGTCAGTGGGGTAGACTTCATTTATCAGCTGCACACTGGAACAAATGTGAGTACCTGATTATTAAATGTTATTTGGCATCTTTAATGTGTCCGCTTCTCTTTGAGGCAATGCTCAGTCAGAGATCTATCTTTAGCTCCTTACTGATTTGAACTGACCTAGATATGACAGATGGTGGTAATACATGTAATGCACGTTTTTCTACAGATTGGATTTATGACTGATTTTCTCAGGGATCTGCATTCATTCATAGGAGAGGGGTTGTGCCTCGGCTTCGTTCCACAGTACTCTTAGCCTCTGAAGGGTTTGTCTGTGTATGCTTGTTTTTATGGACATGGGTTTAAACTTTAAAGTCATCTGTTTGTTTACTTAACCTTTATTTAATGGGTCAGTTAAGAACAAATTCTTACATCCTGGTGAGTCAGGGAAGTCAGTTGAGAAAATATTCTTATTTACAATAACAACCTGGCAAGTGGCTATGGTCAATGCGGCCAAACAGATGTAGCAAATGAAGCTACGCTAAGTCACTGAACAGCATTTGTAGGATCTGAACCCATTTAGATGATTCTCCATTTGCCCATGGCCCAGAAACTGCTGAAACTTCAGTAATATAGGACAATGGACACTTGTGGTGCAATAATAGTAAACATCATTCCTCTCGCATAGCTGTGGATTTTAATTGGATATTAGCCTCATGATCTCTGCTTTAATTCCCTGGTCACTGAGATTGGGCACCGTTGAAGAGTTGCCCCCATATTTAGGAGCTGTTATTGTTGTTGTGGTATTGTTTTGTACCAGGGGAAGTTAATCCGATTGGTGTTTACTGAAGGTGTGTGTGTGTGTGATCTGATGATTATAACAGAGGTCTTCACTAATTAGATTCTAGATGATGATAGATGGACACACCAGTTGTCTTAGATGATTGCAGCAGAGCAAGAGCTTTTGCTGGCAACTTTAACATGCCGCCAGGTTTTTGCCAACTTTCCTTTATATCTGAAAGGTATTGCCGGCAACAAAGCCTGTACTTTTATTTCCACCAACCGACCTGGTCATAATTTTGGTAAGATGTTTAAAAGTCCCGCCAACCCATCAATATAAAGTATTCATACCCCTTGATTTACAGTGCCTTCAGAAAGTATTCATACCCCTTGATTTATGCAAATCTATTAAATTAAATACAGATATCTAATTTACATAAGTATTCACACTGCTGAATCAATACTTTGTAGTAGCACCTTTGGCAGTGATTACAGCTCTGAGTCTTTTAGGGTAAGTCTCTTTCCACACCTGGATTGTGTAACATTTGCCAATTACTATTTTCAGATTTCTTCAAGCTCTGTCGAATTGGTTGTTGATCATTGCTACACTACCATTTTCAGGTCTTGCCATATATTTTCAATTAGATTCAGTGGTGGGAAAAGTACAGAATTGTCATATTGAGTAAAAGTAAAGATGCCTTTATAAGAAAATGACTCAAGTAAAAGTCACCCAGTAAAATACTACTTCAGTAAGTAATATACAAGTATTTGGATTTAAATATACTTAAGTATCAAAAGTAAAAGTAATTGCTAAACTATACTATAAGTATAAATAATTTCAAATGTCTTATATTAAGCAAACCAAACTATTCTATTTTTTAAAATGTATTTATGGATAGCCAGGGTCACACTCCAACGCTCAGACTATAGGTCGACCGATTAATCGGAATGGCCGATTTAATTAGGGCCAATTTCGGCCTCCCGGGTGGCGCAGTGGTCTAAGGCACTGTAGTGCTAGCTGTGCCACCAGAGACTCTGGGTTCGAGCCCAGGCTCTGTCGCAGCCGGCCACGACCGGGAGGTCCATGGGGCGACGCACAATTGGCCTAGCGTCGTCCGAGTTATAGAGGGTTTAGCCGGTAGGGATATCCTTGTCTCATCACGCACTAGCGACTCCTGTGGCGGGCCGGGTGCAGTGTACGCTGACCAGGTCGCTAGGGGCACGGTGTTTCCTCCGACACATTGGTGTGGCTGGCTTCCGGGCTGGATGTGCGCTGTGTTAAGAAGCAGTGCGGCATTTGTGTTTAGTGAGTCCGCAAGATCCGAGCCAGTAGAGATGACCAGGGATGTTCTCATGATAAGTGTGTGAATTGGACCATTTTCATGTCCTGCTAAGTCTTAAAAATGTACTTTTGGGTGTCAGGGATAATATTTGGAGTAAAAAGTAAATAATTGTCTTTAGAAAGTTGTCATAAATAGTAAAGTACAGATACAAAAACTATTTAAGTAGTACTTTTTGAAGTATTTTTACTTAAGTACTTTACAGCACTGAGTAAATTTAAGGCAGACCTATAACTCGGCCACTCAGGAACATTCACTGCCTTCTTGGTAAGCAACTCCAGTGTAGATTTGGCCTTATGTTTTAGGTTATTGTCCTGCTGAAAGGTGAATTAATCTCCCAGTGTCTGGTGGAAAGCATACTAAATCAGGTTTTCCTCTAGGATTTTGCCCGTGTTTAGCTCCATTCTGTTTCTTTTTTCATCCTGACAAACTCCCCAGTCCTTAATGATTACAAGCATACCCATAACATGATGCAGCCACCACTATGCTTGAAAATATGGAGACCCAAGGCGTCCTTCTTTTCACTCTGTCAATTAGGTTAGTATTGTGGAGTAACTACAATGTTGTTGATCCATCTTCAGTTTCCTCATCACAACCATTAAACTCTGTAACTGTTTTAAAATTACCATTGGCCTAATGGTGAAATCCCTGAGCAGTTTCCTTCTTCTCCTGAAACTGAGTTAGGAAGGACGCCTGACTGGGTGCGTTGATACACCATCCAAAGCCTAATTAATAACATTATGGGGTATTGTGTGTAGATCAATGATACAGAATCTCAATTTAATCCATTTGAAATTGAGGCTGTAACACAACAACATTTGGTAAAGTGAAGGGGTGGGAATACTTTCTGAAGGCACTGTAAGTGTCCACCCAAAACACCTTACAGTAGCTCACACCACCTGTCTCTCCTCTTTCCTTACTCCTTCTCCTGGCATCTTTCCTTTGCCCATCCCCATTGTGGTTTCCCTCTCCATCACCTGTAGGGGCGGATCACTGTCACACATGAGTCATTCAGATGTATGAGTCATGGCCATCTCTATCAATTATCTGCTGACATGTTTTCCTCTGACTCCCACACATGACAGATGATGATGTGTACTTAACGATCGCACAGACATACCATGCAGCCCTCCTCATCTCCTTCTACTGTGTAGCAGATATTACTCACAGTTAATTTAGACTACATTATCATAATCCATTTAGACTACATTATCACAGTGCATTTAGGCTACATTATCACAGACATTTCCTAGGATGGGTGTGCTTCTATTCAGAGTCACAGGTTTGGTGACTATGCTAAGACAATTGTGCACTGGTAGAGCAGCTGTCAGAGGAGAGAGAGAGATCTATCTCTCTCTCCTGGGTGCTCTTATCTGTCTCTCTCCCCATGTGTTGTATATGTTTCATCAGACCACTGCAGATGTCTGAAGGAGTTTTCACTCTCATTTTAATCTTCCCCTGAGAGCTCATAAATCCACTTTCCATTATTTTGTTTTTTCTCTAATAACAGCATGGGAGTCCTTCACTGTTGTCTGGCGCTCCAAGGATGCTCTGCCTGACACTGGCCTTGAGTCAGACAACCTGCCTGGGAGATGGTAGCTTATATATGCATGCATGTCACATGAAGCAGGCAAATGCAGAAGCTGATGGATTTGGCCCAGATCTGTGTTTTTACGGTAGGATCTATTGTAGGTATTTGTGATATTTACATGGTTTATTCTGACATTTACTTACAACCACTGGATTCACGCTACAGTAGTGTTTGAGTTTGGCAAAGTTCTGTCGATATGGAGATGAGTAGCCTAGCTTTTATTTCTAGACAGCAAGGGTTGTTTATAATTTGAGTTGTTCTGATTTGGGGCTTTTTGATGCCTCTGGCACCATGTAAAGTGTAAGGGTCTTACAATGTTGTTTTCTCTAGCGTTCCATCTTGTCCAATGTCCTAGACTACCAGTGAACAGTAGGATTCAAGTTATGAGGTGTCAATAATCTAGTCTACAGGGTAGTACTCCAGATTACTTTATTGTTGTAGGATGCAGATGGCAGAGTTGTGGAGATCTAGGTGACCGTGGCGGGTGTCTCAGACACCAGGCTCCAGCAGCTCTGAGATGTCTGTAACACTGCTGCTCTCACTGAGAGACTTGTCTGTCTGTTCCGCCTGTCCTTTCTCTCTGAGCTCATTAAAATCCACAATGATTGCACCCCAGGAATATGTCTGCCTCTGCTGGTACTGGTCGATTTATTTCCTCTTGCTGCCTGTGACTGATGGTACCAACACGGGGGAGGAGCGGAGGGAAGTGAAGTGCGTCATCGTTTTTCTCCCTCCACTGCTAAAAATAACTCAGTCCTCCAATTGCTTGGGCCTGTGTTTCCACAGCGACCATAGAAATGTAATTCATAGCTTCCTGTCGGGGGGGGGGGTCACAACGGTTGATCTCTCTTTCCGTCTCACACTCTCAATCTATTCCCATACATAACTTCACATCTCTGTAGAATCTCTCCATCTTTGTTTCCATATCTCTTTGTCAGTGATAAGTTATTTTATCTCTGCCTGCATCAAAACTATAATTGTCTACAGTATCTCTACCTCATCTTCTCGTCCATAATGGAAACTGTATGACAGTATGAAAGGAAAGAACACATTCCGCCCTTCAAATCAATCATCATGTCTTCTCCACTTGCAGATTTATAGAGTCAATGCTATTTTAAGAATATGGCTTTGTAAGCAAATGCCTGAATGAATGGAACAAATTCAGTGCTGCTCCCTCTAACCATCCCTACCACCCTCTGTCTGTACAGATGACTCTGGAGACGAGGCCCCTGTGCCCCAGCCTGACCGAGCCCTGACACAAGGGGCTCTGAAGACCCTTGCCAGTAAGCTGGACGACCTGAGCACCTGCAACGAGCTAATCGGCAAGCACGGCGCCGCCCTGCAGCGATCCCTCAGCGAGCTCGAGGACCTGCGCACGGCCACTGACGGCACCGACAAACTCAAGACTGTCAACGAGCGTGCCACACTCTTCCGCATCACCTCCAATGCTATGATCAATGTGAGGACCGACTCACTTTGCTAACACTTTGCCAACATTTCAGTACAGCACCTACTGGCTACTTCAATCGATTTTTCAGTATAACCAATGCTAGTAGTCATCCTACTGCTTTGATCAATGCAACAATAAGAACTCTTAATGCCATGATCAATAGGAGTGTTTATTATATTGGACTGTGTGTTGTACCTATGCTCTGTAACTTTAGAGGTGTCATTGATATATTGTCACCTCTGTGGCTGCCTTCTCCTCTGTATGGTCTCAGGCCTGTAGGGACTTCCTGGACGTAGCAGAGACACACAGCCGGAGGTGGCAGAGAGCCCTGCAGTATGAGAGAGAACAGCGCCACCACCTGGAGGAGACTATTGAACAGCTAGCCAAGCAGCACAACAGCCTGGAGAGGGCCTGGAGAGAGGCTCCCAGCACACACCCAGGTCAGAGGTGCGCGCACACACACACACACACCAGTCTGTTCTCTCATATTTGATTAAGATTAGAAAACACTCAATGGTTTAAGCTCCTACCGTGAAGGTAGTTTGGTGCAGTTTATTGCTTGGTATGGATTGGAATCTCACAAGAAACTGTCCCTCCTCTGGTCATCCCTGGCACTGCATTCATAGTGGGATGTCGCTGGTTTATCTTTCAGAATTTCATTTATTGTAGCATAAATGCACTCCGGTTTGAGAAATAAGATCTACACAAACAAAACACCCTAACTCAAACTGTAATTATCCTGTGTACCTGGCAGACGTAGGTGAGAGAACGCAGGAGGGTGACGCCAGTGATGAGAATGAAGACACAGAGTTCTTTGATGCCATGGAGGACTCCCCTGCCTTCATCACAGTGACCGCCTCTGACCACACCCAGCACAGGTCAGTCAGGGTCACTGGGATGAAACCCTGATGAAGGAAGCTTGCTGTTGAAACATTAGTTATTACATGTGTTGCATTGGATTCAGAACCAGTCCGGGTCACTGACCTGATCTCTACTGATCATGGGGCCAAGTAGAATTCATTCATATAGCTATGTAATACGACGATGCTAGCATAATTCATTAGGCTTTAAAATGTATAATGAATTCATTTGACTGTGTTTTGTGTATATGGTAGTTGTAGTGTGTTTGTGTTTCAGACGCTCCGGCAGTAACCAGAGTATCATGAGTGGAGGATTACCCAATAGTGAATGGAGCCACAATGAGAATGTGAGTCTGCAGTCTTATGCTTTACCACCTCTTTACATACAGAGGTTTAGTAAATCATAGGCAAGGTTATCTTACCTTAGGGCAGGGATCATCAACTAGATTCAGCTGCGGGCCAATTTGTTTTTCATGAGTATATGGTCGGGGGGCCGGAACCTAATTACAAATGATTTGTATTATTGTAAATTAACTGCAAATTAACCACAAGAAATGAAAACCTATTACATTTAAACCTTGCTTACATTTGTATACGGTCATGTGTCTCTATTATGTGTGGGAATACGTTTTTTTCTCAGAAAACTTGGGGGGCCAAATAAAAGTGCCCACCAGTTGGGGAACCCTGCCTCAGGGATTGTATGATACAATACTTTAGGGTGAAATAATATTTGTTGAGGTCTATCCTGTAATACCTCTGCTTACCTGATTAACTGTGGTTGACCATGCATGTGTTCCTCAGGACTCTGGCTCCAACAACGTCCAGCTGCGTAGAGTTAGACGGAGCCGCATCCCAAACAAACCCAACTACTCCCTTAACCTGTGGAGCATCATGAAGAACTGCATCGGCAAGGAGCTGTCCAAGATCCCCATGCCTGTAAGAGAAACGAGAAGTGATTATACGGTCTGTACTAGTGTTTGTGTATTAAACGCAGGACGCAACTCCAATGTGTGTCTGCCTGCAATTGTGACTTCAGGTAAACTTCAACGAGCCCCTGTCGATGCTGCAGCGTCTAACTGAGGATCTAGAGTACAGTGACCTGCTGGACCGGGCGTCTCGCTGCGAATCGTCCCTGGAGCAGATGTGCCTGGTGGCAGCCTTCTCTGTGTCCTCCTACTCCACCACCATCCACCGCACTGCCAAGCCCTTCAACCCCCTGCTGGGGGAGACCTACGAGCTGGACCGGCTGGATGACTTCGGCTACCGCTCCATCTGCGAACAGGTCAGACACAACGAACACCCCGGGCACGCTCTCGCTCTGAAGCATGTCTAAGATGCACAGAGACAAACAGAATGGCCCACGCACTACTGACAATGTCACCCTCCTCCTCCTGCTCTCTCAGGTCAGTCACCACCCCCCAGCCGCCGCCCACCATGTGACGTCACAACGAGGCTGGACCCTGTGGCAGGAGATCACTATCGACAGCAAGTTCAGAGGGAAATACATCTCTGTAATGCCATTAGGTGAGCCGTGCATACCCAGTATGTACATTGTCCTCCAATATGCACTAAATACTGGTTACATATACAGAATCATGTCACATAGCTATTTCAAATCCATATTAATTAAACATTTTGTATAACGTTGTTTATTTGAATTATCTTTCTCTCTAGGCTGCATCCACCTGCAGTTCCACTCCAGTGGGAATCACTATGTGTGGGGAAAAGTCACCTCCACGGTGCACAACATCATAGTGGGCAAACTGTGGATTGACCAGGTGAGTGTCTCACATATTTAATGTGTGTTTGTATATTTGTCTGTTTGTCCCTATTGTTTATATACAGATGTAGGATGAAAAATGAAGAAAAAAAAGACTATATTGTCACAGCTATGTAATCCTGCAGCAACAGGATTTGAACATTTAGTCCTTAATGGTGCTTGATTGGTGGTTGGGCTATTGGCTGGCCAAAAGTAAGTAGGCTGCATGAAAAGTGCAATACTCTTAATGTAACTGTGGGTCTTCAGTGAATTTATGTAAAACACAAAGTTGTTCTGCATTTCCTGCGGCGCATGACAATTTTCAGCAACAAAAGAGTGATCAAATGAAGTGCGGCACAGGAGGTTGAGGCAGCTTCATTGAGGAGGACGGGGTCACAGTAATGACTGGGGTGGAATGGTATCGAATACATCAAACAAATCAAATCAAATGTATTTATAAAGCCCTCCTTACATCAGCTGATGTCTCAAAGTGCTGTACAGAAACCCAGCCTAAAACCCCAAACAACAAGCAATGCAGGTCTAGAAGCACGGTGGCCGATCATAGCCGATCATCCAGAGTATCTCTACCGCACCTGCTGTCTCGAGAGAGTTGAACACAGCAGGTCTGGGACAGGTAGCACGTCCGGTGAACAGGTCAGTGTTCCATAGCCGCAGGCAGAACAGTTGAAACTGGAGCAGCAGCACGGCCAGGTGGACTGGGGACAGCAATGAGTCATCAGGCCAGGTAGTCCTGAGGCATGGTCCTAGGGCTCAGGTCCTCCGATAGAGAGAGAAAGCAAGAAAGAGAGAAAATTAGAGAGAGCATACTTAAATTCACACACGGCACTGGATAAGACAGGAGAAATACTCCAGATATTACAGACCGGCCCTAGCCCTCCGACACAAACTACTGCAGCATTAATTCTGGAGGCTGAGACCGGAGGGGTCGGGAGACACTGTGGCCCCATCCGATGATACCCCCGGACAGGGACAAACAGGCAGGATATAACCCCACCCACTTTGCCAAAGCACAGCCCCCACACCACTAGAGGGATATCTTCAACCACCAATTTACCATCCTGAGAAAGGCAGAGTATAGCCCACAAAGATCTCCGCCACGGCACAACCCAAGGGGGGGCACCAACCCAGACAGGAAGATCACGTCAGTGACTCAACCCACTCAAGTGACGCACCTCTCCTAGGGACGGCATGGAAGAGCACCAGTAAGCCAGTGACTCAGCCCCTGTAATAGGGTTAGAGGAAAATCATCCCAGTGGAGAGAGGGGAACCGGCCAGGCAGAGACAACGACATGGTTTCCATGTGTTTGATTCCATTTTCTTCATTCAGGAAATTATTATGAGCTGTCCTCCCCTCAGTAGCCTCCTGTGGTGGGTGGTGTTGTAGAGAATCTGCCTCACTCTGCTCTCTCTCATTATGTCTGCATGAATCATCAGGTCTCCATGTTTGCCAAAAACACAATCCAATCTGTTTTTTCCCATCTATCCATCCCTCCCTGTCCTGCTTTGCTGTCCTCACTCTCAACATTGTCTCTCATGATTAATGACACCAATAGTAATGATTTTGATATATTGCTAACATTGATAAACCAGAAGTATTTTGTAATAATATTGTTGACCATGTGTCGATAATGCTGAAGCTAATTTCCACCAGGAGAATCATCAGCCTGTGGCATGGGATAAATAGCCTGTGTTTTTCTCTTTGTAGTCTGGGGACATTGAAATAGTCAACCACAGGACCAAGGACACCTGCCACCTCAAGTTTGTCCCTTACAGTTATTTCTCCAGAGACCTCTCACGCAAGGTAAATCTATGGTTTTAGAAACAGAGGCAGTCCTTCCCACATCCTCAATGTCTCCTCCCTCCCTCTGATGTTGTGACTCCAGGTGACAGGTGTGGTAGCAGATAGCGAGGGCACGGCCCATCACATTATGTCTGGTACCTGGGACGACAAGATGGAGAGTGCCAAGATAGTGGAGAGTAGCCGGGGATGTGGAGGGTCAGAGGGCAAACAGAAGACCCTCTATCAGACCCTCCAGCCCAAAGTGCTGTGGAAGAAATACACTCTCCCGTAAGATCAGCCTGCCTGCATATTATCAAGTCAGCCTTAAGCACGTAAACCTATTCATACAACCATTTTGATTCCTCTCCTCTTGCATCCTTGCGACACTTCTTACTCCCACATCACTACCCGCCGCTCCTCGCCCTCTCACTCTCTGTCCATCCTATCTATCTGTTTCACCTCAGTATTTTCTCTCCACTCCCCAGGGAAAATTCTGAGAACATGCACTTCTTCTCCTCCCTGGCCCTGACACTGAACGAGCCTGAGGAGGGCGTGGCTCCGACTGACAGCCGCCTGAGGCCCGACCAACGGCTGATGGAGGCGGGGCTTTGGGACGAGGCCAACGCCCACAAACAGCGTCTGGAGGAACGACAAAGGCTGGAGAGGAGGAAGAGGGAGGCACAAGCAACACAGGTCCTGGAAGAAGGTGAGGAGGGTAGTGGAAGGACTTGATAAAGGACATCTCAAGAGAGATTACAGTATAGAAACTAGGAAGCAAAAGTGTGACAATTGCAATACAGTGTATGTCAGCAAGATGTTACCCATATTGAGTTACATATGTGTATGTTTGTGTCTCTGACTCCTTAGGCCAAGACATCGAGGGCTTCCAGCCACTGTGGTTTGAGAGGAGGACAGATGATTCAACGGGGGAGAGCACTTACGTGTACAGGGGTGGATACTGGGAGGCCAAAGACAAACAGGACTGGAGCCAATGCCCTGAGATCTTCTAAGGCTCCACCCCTGGGACTGTGACATCACTGGAGGGCAGAGCTGAGGGACTGATGGACAAGCAGAGGGAGGGGTCCACATGCTGCAAACACATTGACATGTGGCCAACTCTTTGTCCATGTGTGTGTATTTGTGTGTGTTCCAGAAAGACGGAGCCCTCCATGCCAAACTTCAAGAACATTCTCTGTCCCCATCACTGACCAGTGTGTTTCGCAAGCATGGCCTCGTGTGTGTGTGTGTGTGTGTGTGTGTGTGTGTGTGTGTGTGTGTGCGTGCGTGCGTGGCGCAACAGAGTAAGTTAGAGAGACAACCTATTTGAGATATTTTGATTAAGAGTTACAAAATAGAGCTATTGCATGGAAACCCATACTTATTTGAGGTGGTATGTCTAGTGGTGCCTGGTGCCCCATTGATCTGGTAATAAGGTAATAACTACCGTAAGTGTATAATATTATAGAATAATATTGGGACAATTGTATGGATAAGTAGGGGGGAAAGTGAAAGAGGTTGTGTTTTGGTTCTAGGATGTCCTGTTCCAGTCTGAGCAACTATCTCCAATATATACCAAGGGTACAAAACATTAGGAACACCTTCTTAATATTGAGTTGCACCACCTGCTGCCCTCAGAACAGCGTCAATTCGTTGGGGCATGGACTACAATGTGTCAAGCGTTCCGCAGGGATGCTGGCTCATGTTGACTCCAATGCTTCCCACAGTTAAGTCAAGTTGGCTGGATGTCCTTTGGGTGGTGGACCATTATTGATACACACAGGAAACTGTTAAGCATGAAAAACCCAGCAGCATTGCAGTTCTTGACACACGCAAACCGGTGTGACTGGCACCTACTACCATACCCTGTTCAAAGACGCTTACATATTTTGTCTTGCACAATCACCCTCTGAATGGCACACATACACAAACCGTGTCTCAAGGCTTGAAAAACCTGTCTCCTCTCTTCCAGCTACACTGATTTGAAGCAGATTTTTTTTAGGTGACAGCAATAAGGGATCAAAGCTTTCACCTGGATGCCGTGTCATAGAAAGAGCAGGTGTTCCTAATGTTTTGAATACTTTACATATCTATATGTAACTATGCATATCTATATGTAACTATGCATATCTATATGTAACATTGTGCAGTGCCAGTGTTTCCTTCCGTTGCAACAGCAAGGCACTCCCCAGATTTGTAACTTAACAGTGCATTTCTGCAGTGCATGAAAACACCCATGTAGTGGACGCTGATATCACTGAATACTTTTGATCTGTACAGACCTCATCTCAGAAACCAAGAACTAAAGTCTTTACAAGTTATGTTACATGCATCTTTCCATGAGCAATTAGTACAGACCAAAAACTGTAGGGGAATTTTGAGTATGTAAGAAGCTACCCATGATTATGATCATTCGTAAACGATATCGATTGTGTTCTAATGTCTTGATTTCTCAAATGTTGATGAGGGTGCATTATGAACAGACAAAATGTTAAATCTTAACAAATGATTCCACCCTGTGCAATGAAATGTTTCAATGTCTTATATATTTTTTTAAATATTAAGAAATCGTCTGAATTATACTATAGGACGTGTAATGTTGAGTTGCACAGTGCAAAGGAGGTGTGTACTCCAATTATTACACATCTTTGTGTTTGACTGCAGGCATTTAAACATGCACCATCAATGAACTCAGACCAGTGTTGTGGCACCACTTGTAGCTAATGCATGGTTTAATGTGCTCATGCACTGCTGCCTAGTATTAATTAGGCATTAGCCTCAATAGCTGTTTCTAGACTTCACTCACAGAAGAACATCGTGTGAATTCACCTCTTGTGCCCTAGGTCTTCGAAAATTGACTTTTTTTTGCTTGAACAAACAAACTGTCTCAATGTGGTCTTTGTAAACATCCACAGTGTTATCAGAAATGGTCTATAATGTAGTAACCAGCTTTGGTGTCATGCAGTTCTCAACTCAAGACATAGATGAAAAATAAATTGGACAAGTTGAAGACTCAAGCCAAGAGGAGATTTCCCCTGGGACAGTCTGTCTGATCTGGGCTAGCCGGTCTGATGGGGCTGCACACTCCACATTACTCGTTTGACGTTATCTTGACTCTAGCACACATGTATTCAAGGTACCACTCAATAAAAGCAATTCAATCTAATTATGTGCACTTTATTGGCTTGCCAGGTTTGTAATCATGATAAATGTTCGTCTTCAACAATACTTTTTCTGTTTTTAATGTTGCTGCAGTTGCACTTACATC